>NC_068293.1:39239019-39539019 GCF_025860055.1 Xyrauchen texanus | reverse complement strand
GCTGTGTTGCTTACATCATACCAATGTTTGCCTGGCATGTTTTTACCCTTCTACGGTTTTTAATTGTAATGGTAGCAAACACACAAGAGTGGTCAGGTGTTAATTTGCACATTAATATTCAAAGTAATATGCTGTGTCATCATCAGCTGTAGCACTGGCACTTGGGGCAGGTGGCATTAGTTGTGCCCCACCTCCAAAGTATTTCAACAGTGCTCCAAGGGAAGTTTCACGAGAGTACATAATTGATGGAGCAGAATGTTTTTTAACAACATAAATTATTAGAAATGGCAGCAAGCCATCTGTACACCTAAAACAACAACTCTTAATCTATAACTAGCTAATAGTTTGACTTTCCTAAAACTATGCTAACTAACTAGCCAGCTAACGTTAGAGCTCGGTTTTCTTCTTTTTCCTTTTCTCTGCTCCGGAGGGACATGTCATTTTTTGGTGACATTACTGTTTTGCTGCAATGCTACTGCGTCTTCAATCAACTAACTGTCTGACTGTGCTTGCATCCTGTAGCCTATTAAAATAATATTGCGTTTGTGTACAATTACCATTGTCCATTGACATAATATATCATAATATATAAATAAAAAAAAAAATAACAAAAATCAAGCTGTCATTTCATGTGCTCTTGTGGGCCCTCTGGTGGCCACGGGGGCCCTAAGCATCCGCATAGTTCACTTATGCCTTGGGCCGGCTCTGCTCATCTGTAATGGATATCATGAACATGGGCTTGGGATAACTTTAGTAAACCTTTGTTAGTCAACACCACTCGCCGCTGCATCCACAGATACAAGTTAAGACTTTACTATGCAAAGCAGAAGTCCTACATCAACACTGTCCAGAAGCGCTGCCGACTGCTCTGGGCTCAGTCTCATTTTAGATGGAAAGTAGAAAAGAGGAACCGTGTTTTTTGGTCTGATGAGTAAACATTTCAAATAGTTTTTGAAAAACATAGCCGTCGTGTTATCCGGACCAAAGGAGATAAGGACCATCCAAGCTTTTATCATGGTCAGGGTAAAAAGCCAGTGTCTGTCATGGTATGGGGATGTTTCAGTACCCATGGCATTGGTAACTCACAAATCTGTGTGAACACCATGAATGCAGTCAGATATGTACACGTTTTGCAGCAACATATACTGCCATCCAGCACCGTCTTTTCCAGGGACTTCCCTGCATTTTCCAGTAGGACAACTTCAAACCACATACTGCCTAGATTTCAAGTGCATGGCTGTGTAAGCTGAGAGTGCGGGTGCAAGATTGTCCTGATCAGTCTCCAACTGAGAATGTGTGGTGCATTATTAAGCACACCATACAGCAACAAAGACCCCGTACAATCGTGCAGCTAAAGACATCCATAATGGATGAATGAGGACAAATTCCACTTTCTAAACTTAACAAACTTGTGTCTTCCGTGCCCAAATGCTTAATAAGTGTTATTAGAGGAAATGGTGATGTTTCACAGTGGTAAACACTCAACTGTCCCAACTTTTCTTGGAGTGTGTTGCAATCATTTTATTCTAAATTACTGTAAACTTAAAAATAACAATGAAATTCACAAGGTAAAACATCCTATAATGTGTAGTTGTAGTGCTTTCAATATAGCAAAGGCTGAATATAATTTAAAAATCACCCCGGCCCACCCTTGGCTACACCACTGCGTTCAAGCTTTTTTATACACAAAATGATTACATTTTAGGTACTGTCAATATGTCAGTATTGTATGTTTCGGTGTCTATGCAAACAAAAGAAAATGTTTGCTTGAACCACACGGTACATAAGAATTCATACGAATACTCTTGAGATTGCGCTGGAATATACAATTGATACTAGCTATGCTAGAGGGTAATATATTCAATGAACAATGACTTCAGTTTTGGTCTGTTCCTCACATAAAGCTTTTGTATGGTTTCAGAAGAATTCTCTTTTTATCTGGTGTGCGGCAGAATCTTTTCTCCTTCACTTAAGTGTAATTGCAGTTCTTCTAATGAAGAACAGAGAAAATGGCAAGAAAAAACATGAAAAGAAGAAAATAACGAAGCAGCAAAACGAAACGTGCATCATAACTACAATGCATTTTGTTTTCTTCTTGCATCTAATTTAGCCTCTTGTATTTGTTTTCATGTTCTGCTTTTGAAGCCTGACGACTTTGTAGATAGTAATTAGGTAGGTTAAATTTGCTTGGAAATGGTAATTACGGTCTATTTCTGCCAAACCGATTCTGAACACAAATTGCATATTTCATCAAGACTCATTGCGAGAAATATCTATTGCAATTTTTAAAAAGAGTATTGATTCCATATTTGAGCACGAATGAGAAATCAGTTGTTTCGCTGGAGGGCAAGATTATCAGTGAATAACAACTTCCGTTTTGGTCTGTTTTTCATAGAAAAGTTATCGTATGGCTATCAGAAACTGTTTATTTATTGTGCTTTCATGTTTTTGTCCTTTTTAGAGCTTGAAATCCTATGAACTTTCTTGAATTTGTAAGGAAAAGAGACAAATAATTGAATCTATTCCTTTAAAATACTGAACATTAATATTCAATGATGAAATAGATGGTGGTAAAACAAGAAAATAAAATGTTTGTACACCACAAAGACCACGTACCAAATACTTGTATGAACTATATACTTGAAGATCTGGACTCAATAAAGGCCCATCTGCTTGGCATCATGTATAATACAGGACAATCTGAATGATTCTGAATGCCCTTTGAGTATTAGACGGGACAACCCGAGAACAACAGTCACCACAACAAAGTTTTGTATTCACATGAGTCAAAACCACGATCAGGTTCAGCTTAAAATAGGTGTGTGTGTGTGTGTGTGAAAAACTTAGAATAACCTAACTGCATAAGTGTGCACATCCCTGAACTAATCCTCAGTTGAAGCACCTTTTGATTTTATTACAGCACTCAGTAGGTTTGGACAAGAGTCTAGTAGCTTGGCACATCTTGACTTGGGAATATTTTTTTTTTCATATTTTCTTTGCAAATATGTTCCAGATCGTTCATATTGCGAGGGCTTTCTCTTGTTTACAGTCCTCTTCAGGTTCCCCCACAGATTTACTATAGGATTCAGGTCTGGGCTCTGGCTGGGCCATTCCAAAACACTCATCATTTTTTTGCTGAAGCCATTCTTTTGTTGATTTGGATGTGTGCTTTGAATCATTGTCATGCTGAAAGGTTAAAGACCTCTTCATTTTCAGCTTTCTAGCAGACGCTAGAAGATTCTGTTCAAAATGAACTGGTACTTGGAGCTATTCATGATTCCCTCCACCTTCACTAAAGCTCCAGTTCCAGGTGAAGACAAGCAGCCCCAAAGCAGGATGCCACCACCACCACCATGCTTCACCGTGGGTATGGTGTTCTTTTGCTGAGGTGCTGTGCTTTTACAATCTTGGTCTCATCAGACCAGAACACTTTTTCCACTTGGTGTTGGGAGACTGGATATAGGTTTAAGCTGGGCTTAGATGTTTTGGGTTTTTTTCGTTAGAAAAGGCTTGGTCTTGCCACCCTGTCCCATAGCCCAGACAGATGAAGAATACGGGAGATAGTTGTCACATGTAGGGAACAGCCAGTACTTGACAGAAAGAGCTGCAGCTCCTTTAATGTTGCTGTAGTCCTCTTGACCGCTTCTCTGACCAGTTTTCTCTTTGTCTTCTCATCAATTTTGGAGGTACGTCCTGTTCTTGATAATTCCATACTTTCTCCACTTGTTGATGACTGTCCTCACTGTGTCCATTTTATATCTAATGGCTTGGGAAAAAGATGTTTAGCCCTCACCCGAGAGAGACCTTTCAACAATGAGATCCCATCGCGGCTTTGTAAACTCTTTGTGGCTCTTGTAGTAGGATGCAACCAAGAAAATGTCAGAAAAATCCTACAAGAACAGCTGAGATTTATTTGGAGTTAATCAGAGTCACTTCAGGTGAAGACAGGTGTGTACTCATTCACATGAGCTTGATGATTGGTTGATTCTGAACACAGCCACAATCCCAATTATAAAAGGGTGTGCACAAATAATTATAAGTTATCCTAAGTTTTTTTTTCTCTCTGAAATGTGTCACTTTGGTGCATATTGTTGTGCATATTTTTTGCATGTTTTAATTTTTACATTAAATGTGCAAAAAGTCTGATATGATTTAACTTTGTTTCGTTATATTTACCACAAAACAAGATTTTTATATCTACTGTATGTATCTATTTATTACACAGCTGTCAATCATGGAATTCTGCGTTAATAATTACCACAAAATTGTATAACTGATCGTTAATGTAGCCTAATAGTTTTATTTTCTCACAAGGTCTTATAAAATAATTTCAGCACAATTTAATATTTAATGTCTTTTGTTTATGCATTTGTGGTAAAGAAAGTGTCTTTAAACTGTTTGCGTGTGTGTGTGTGTGTATATATATATATATATATATATATATATATATATATATATTTATTATTATTTATTTATTTATTTATTTATTTTATTATTATTATTATTATTTTTTTTTTAAAGAGTAGAGCTGAGCATAATTAGAAAAAAATATGTTCGCTAGAAATGTCCATGACGTTTAAGGATTTCATTTATTAAACTGAGTTTATCAGGCAATATCTATACTAATTTATTGATAGGATATAACTGTATTCATCCAACAGGAAGCGTTACAGCAGGAGACATACATGTTAATACAGAATAGGAAATGCAATGCAATATGGGCAGGTGCTTTTGAAAGTATTGTGCAATTTGGAAACGTGCTTTTTTATAAATTATTTACAAAAAACAAAAAAACAATGACTTTCCCAGAAAATTATTTTGTTTGGTTACTGTGATCGATTTTTGTAAGGGACAGAGCACAGAACACAGCCGTTTATTGGGAACTGGTTTGTCCATGTGTAGGCGACAGGCTCCAGCGGCTCTGTGCGCCCGCCTCTGGAGGAAATGCGCCGGGGACTCGACACGTGATCCGCTTGCCTCAATCCAGAATGGCGGAATCCGTCAGTGAATGGATCTGCTGCTGGCGCGCTCTCCAACGGTAATAAAGTCCGGTGCGTTGCGTCCGATCGCGGCAGAGCTGCGGAGAGGTGAGCGCTGATTCAGATGTTTTTATCCTTAGTAGCACTGATCGCTTCAATAACGAAAATAAACTTATGGACGTTCACAGCGCAGATGAAACAATCAAAACAGTGTGTGTGTGTGTGTGTGTGTGTGTGTGTGTGTGTGTGTGTGTGTGTGTGTGTGTGTGTGTGTGTGTGTGTGTGTGTGTGTGTGTGTGTGTGTGTGTTGAATCGTAACTTGGGGTTTGTATCTTCATTTTTTAATCGTCTCCGCAAAACTTAAAAAAATTATTAATATAATTTAAGATCAAACAACAGCATTTTGTGCTATGAAGTTTATCAACTCGTCACTCTTTTATATATAGAAAAACAAATCTGATAAAATCTGGGATTACAGGGTTTAGCCTGTCATCGTTTCATTGTCATGACAACGAATATGTAATATTGGTAATAACTTCACAAACATTAGATTAGTACGTGATTGTATTACATTAAAATCATGCGTACATGTATACTGTTTGCACCTGTGTCATACATGGACTGGCCCCATTAACTTCCATTGTAAGTTCCATAAAGGAAAAAGTTCACCAAAAATGAAAATTGTCTCATTATTTACTCACCCTCATGCCGTCCCAGATGCAGTGGGGGGTGCTAGAGGGTGGCCAGTGGTGGCCATGGCCACCATGGACTGAAGCCTGGCCACCCCACTCATATTTGCTGTTTTAGTA
The DNA here is from genome assembly GCF_025860055.1 of Xyrauchen texanus. NCBI lineage: Eukaryota > Metazoa > Chordata > Actinopteri > Cypriniformes > Catostomidae > Xyrauchen > Xyrauchen texanus. The sequence goes on along the minus strand of NC_068293.1, from coordinate 39,533,231 downwards.
ATTTTTTTTACAAATGTATAAACTTAACATGTGCGCACACCAAGGTTGCCGCATGTTTCCGTCCCGGGTGTCGTTGTATCCACTGCTCACTTGCCCCTGCCTGGCCACCCCTTTGGAAAAACTCCTGGCTCCGCCCCTGCCCAAATGTGTAAGACTTCATTTCTTCAGCAGAACACAGAAGAGTTTTAGAAAAATCGATCAGCTCTGTAGGTCCATACAATGCAAGTGAATGTGACCGGAACTTAGACGGTCCATAAAGAACATGAAGGCAGCATAAAAGTAATCCATACGACTCTGGTGGTTAATTCCATATCTCCAGAAGTGATATAATAGGTCTGGGTGGGAAACAGATAATATTAACAAGTCCTTTTTTACTAGAAAGCTGCACTTTGATTTTGTGGAAGTGACTTTCACTTTCAGTCACCTACTGGTTGGGGGTGGTAAAATGTGGAGATAAATAAAGAAAATAAAGTACTTCAATACTTATACATTTATATGTCTAAAGCACAGAAATGTTAATCAGAAGGTCGCTGGTTCGATTCCCACAGCCACCACCATTGTGTCCTTGAGCAAGGCACTTAACTCCAGGTTGCTCCGGGGGGATTGTCCCTGTAATAAGGGCTCTGTAAGTCGCTTTGGATAAAAGCATCTGCCAAATGCATACATGTAAATGTAAAAATGTCCTTTTTGGACCTTTTGAGTTCTGGTCACCATTCACTTGCATTGTGAGGACCTACAGAGCTGAGATATTCTTCTAAAAATCTTCATTTTGTGTTCTGCAGGAGAAAATCATACACATCTGGTATAGCTTGAGAGTTAGTAAATGATGAGAGAGCTAAAATTGTTGGGTGAACTAACCTTTTAAGTTAACCACAATTGTTATTTTTTTTATTTTAATTAACTAGTGAGTAGTTGTTGAATAGTCGTTTGATCTCATTTAATGTAACATGAGATCACATATTATATTCGAATGATGATACGCGATAGCAGCACTGCTGTTCACGCCTGACTGAGGAGAGGAAGAATTACACAGCTCACAGTCCAGATGCTCTCTAAATTTCCAAACGGTTTCAGGTGATAAAGATCACAAAGTATGAGGGAATTATAATGCAAACATACCAAATAAGTAAATACAGAAGCACTCTCGTTGTGGAATAAGCAGAGCCGGAGTTCTTTAAAGGAAACACCCCGGCGTTACATCTTAAATGCAGTTATATTTAATGCGTTATAGCTTTATTAAAGTTCAAATAATACGGAAGCAGATCATGTAAATAAATAAAAACTTCAAAACTGGCATTTCTATGTGCGGTCATCACCTCTTCTGTGAGTTGCATGAATGTGCCAATCTAAGGGCAAGAGATTGAAACTGCACCCGGCTGATGAACACACGGCCACGGGGATGCTCGTCCATCGTGCACGCGTGCTTAATGCAGCTAGATTATAACGTGATGGCTTGACACTTATTGAATCATAATATATGTAACTGTGCATTTCTTATCGTGAACTCCTTTAGAATAACTTACATTTTCTTCATCAGTTATACAGCAGAAGAACATTTAATCTAATATTAAAAATACAAGTATTGTAAAATATATAAAAATCATAAAAAAAAGATGCATTCACCTGAGAAGCAACATATTAGATATTTAGACTTGCTTTTAGAGAACAGATCTAAGTAATATAAGTATATTTTGTCTTTACTGCACTCGCAGAATTATAAACAAGTGAAAAAATGCGCTTGTATACAAAATGCACTTCTATTTAAGATACATTCTCTTAAGGCAAGTATAAATATCTTATATGTTGCTTATCAAGTAAATGTATCTTGTTATAAGGATTTTTAGACCGTTTTAAAAGGAAAAAAACACTTGATAACAATAGGATTTTTTGCAGTGATTTTTTTTTTACTGAATTAAACTTGCTGAAGTATTTTTTCCCTTTAATTCAGTGAATGTCATTTAGAGGTATTTTTAAAATATGTTTTTGTCCTCTTTATTGTTAGTAAGCATGTTTAAAACCTTGAGACACAAGCAGAATAATCGGTTCAGAGCTAATGATTAATCGTTGTAATAATTGCTGAATAGTCGAATAATGCTGAATAATCGGTTTAATAGTCGTTAGATTTAATAGATTATCAAAATAATCATTAGTTGCAGCCCTAGTTGTTAAATTGTTCCAACTCTTGGCATCCTGGTTAAACATAAAGAAACGTGTTACCTGTGTAGTTCTACCAAATAAATGGCATCTGTTCCTTTCTGTGAATGGAAGCTGTGATGTCACACACAACATTAAACGCATAGCTTATGACACATGTGACAGTTATGTATCATTGTTATGAGTCATTGTTGACTGTAGCACCATCATCTAGTGCATGAATGAATGGCTGAAGCAGTTTATTACGTTCAATTTCAGTCTTTTTTCAGTTATTACATTTGAGTGAGATTGAAAAATGAGATTGCTGCAGATTTCCTTTTGCAGTATGTTGATATTGATCTTTATTTTGCCTTTTAATTCAGTCAATTTAAACACCAGTTAAATGTTACACATGTTTTTGAGCTATTAAAACAGCATGATCACATGGGAAGTCAGAATGTTGTTTCCAAGAGTTCCAGTACCCTAGGATGGGTCAGATTATGCCAACTATTTGACAACCACTATCTATTATCAGACATTTTTGGTTTAGCTCAAGTGTGTTTACCCGGATTTGCGTCCTGCGTTGAAACCAGGAAGTAATCGCATTCACATAATCGGTGATGAGAACAATTCGGAGGTTGCATTTTCCACCTAACAATTAGGGCTGGGCGAATCATTGAATATCCATGATATAATCGCAATAATTTTGCTAATTTTTCTGCATCAGTAGACTAATTTTACGATCCTTCTGGGATGTATAATTAATCAAAATAACATAAAAATGGCGATCTACAAATCTACAAATGCAGAACAGTGAAGGATAGTTTGAAAGTGGTTCACAAGATGGAAAACTCATAACTGTCAAACAAACATTGCACCTTCTGTTTCATAATAAAAGCTCCTGGTGAAGGTGAAATAAACACGACTGCACTTGCAGTGTCAAAATAAAATTCCAGTTTAGGGAGAAGTAAATAGGACAGAAATATATTAATTTAACTTTATCAAATCTTATCCTGAATATAATATTAATTCAGTGTTCTATTATAATGATAAACTGGACCGGGCTCCACAGTTCTAATTTAGCACTATGCAACATTAATCTAGTTTCCAAAAAAACAAAACAACACTTTTGCTGAAAAATATCGAGATATAAATTCTGAAGCCATATCGCCCAGCCCTATTAGCAATACATTTTTACTCCACTGATGGTTATGTTTAGGTCTGGGGTTTTGGTTTGGGGGGTACAGTTTATAAAACATGCGTTCCTCTTCACTGTATTGCATCCCGAACATCTTAAAACAACACGCTTCACAACTCTCTTTTGGCGCCCCTCTGTGGACATTTGCAGCTCACACACGATCATTCGCCCAACAATATTTATCGCTTTAGCCACTGGGAGCAGTGTTTCGCATTTCAGTAAGCACTTACCAATTTTAGCTAATGAAAACTCAATCTACTGTTTCCGATTTTAGTGAGATCCGTCTGATTAAACCAGCCTTGGTTTCTCAGATCTAAAAGGGAACATGAGGGTTAACATGTTACAATGGTTTATACACTTGCATGGTTATTTTTATGTTCTGTGCTGATGCTGCTTTGTTGGATGGTTGTTATATCATGCTGTCAGTGTTGGCAGCTGTCACACACAGAGGCAGTTTTTGAAGCTCAAACATGTGGCATCATGCACTGGCTTATAAATCCGGAGATTAATCACAGGCTGGAGGAAGCTGTCTCGTCTATCCACATTCCGTCTCTCAAGGACCGGCAGTCAGACCTTGTAAATTCCAGGCCCCACATGAAGAAGGTCAAAGCAGCCTTCTGAAAACTTGGCAGCAGAGAGTTAATCCAGTCTTGCATGACCCTAGTTTTACTCTTTCTGACACAATGCTGTTTTATAACAGTAGTTTTATAATACTAGATTATAGTGTATTTATAATACACTTTTTCCTGGAATATGTTTGCTTATTCCTTGCTTTTTCCTGTACGGCTAAATAATTTCACAATATCTTTCATGCAAATTCTATGTATATGTGTGTGTTTTTTTCACACACATTTCTTTCTAAGAACTATTGACCGCATATACAAACAAAATCTACATCTTGAATGAAACACATCCTACTCACACAATCGACACTTCATACAAATTCCACGCCAATGACATGTTTACGTGCGGCTGTGACGTTATTGCCTGCGCCGCTGGCAACAAAACGGACCGGCTTGGAATCGGAAAGACGTGAGGCTGACCGGCCGGTCACCGGTCCGGCCGAGCATGCGGAAAATCGGCTAATTCCGGTCCCTGGCTGATCGATCGGATGCATCTCTAATATATATATATATATATATATATATATATATATATATATATATATATATATATATATATACTGTATGTAATATAATATAATGTTGTTGTTATTATTTTTATTGTGAAGTGTTTGTACATCTGCAGTATTTTTATCCTGGCTTTAATTTATGCTGACTTAAATTGAGAAATATAAGTCTATATAATTGAAATGAGAATCTGTTGACAATTACCATTTCACAATTGTGTGAATTACTCAAAATAAATATAAAAAATAAACCTAAAAAGTATGTTTTTGGAAGGAAAAAAATAAAAAATCGCAAATTGCCTTGAAAAAATTTTAAAAATCAAAGAAAATCTTATGATCTTATGTCTTTTTTTTTTTTTTTTTGGGATGAAATATTATTTGATCATTGTTTTTGTGAAATTCACCAATGCGTTTTAACTAGTTTCATTCATGTGCTGATGAACTAAACCCAGCTACTCAAAAGAAAAATGTTACCCATATATTCTTTATATATACATAAAGTCTGCAACTCTGCTCTTGTACTGTCTGTTTGGCAGAGTGATTGACATTCGACTCAACCTATCTTGACTTGTCTTATTGAATAATTAATTTTCCAGCACTCATTGGCTAAAGTGCAAGACCACTCTGAAACGCATCCTCAGTTAATGCACCCAGCCTATCTCTCTGTTTTCCAATCTTTGTGATTGGCAAATTCTGAATAACGAGTGAGCTTAGTGGATGTGACTAAATGGCATTGTGTAGACCCATGGTTTAAATAGTCTCAAATAACAATTTAAATCAGTTTGAGGCTCTTGCTAATCAATTCTACTCCTTAGGGTACATAATTAACAGTGCTAGATGACTCATGGACGTTGGCAGGTTGCACCGTGTACTGCATCTGTGGCGGAGGAGAAATGAGAGAGAGAGTTTTTGGCTTCTGCCCATCTTACATGATGATTAGTGAAGAAACACGATAAAGGGAGACAGGATGTAACCGTAGGTGGTAAATGCGGCTGGACGGATGACAAGGATGACTGTCGATCCTTAAAAATATATTTTTTTCCAAAGTGGAAAATTGGATGTTTGTCACAAACATTATTATCTAGCGCATTGTCTTAATATCCCTGAGGCCTTGTGTTCGTCTGTTACTCACAGGATGGTGGTAAATGAACTCCAAGTCAAGATGGAATCAAAAATAACTGTTTTAATGTGTCTTCCTGGTCTTGTTGTGCACGATGCATCTGTGCTCATATTATGTAATCTTCCATTGAAATTTAATAACTTTCTCCACACTTTTCTTTTCTGCTGATTTCATGAATCTCTCTTACCTTTTTAACCCCTCGAGCCACAAAATGACATTTAAGTGGTTAATTATGTTATATTTTATATTAACCCGAGTGGTGGTGGTGTAGTGGAGTGGTGGATGTGTAGTGGGCTAAACCACATATCTGTTAATCAGAAGGTCACTGGTTCGAGCCCCACGGCCACCACCATTGTGTCCTTGAGCACTTAACTCCAGGTTGCTCTGGGGGGATTTTCCCTGTAATTTCCCTGTAATAAGTGCACTGTAAGTCGCTTTGGATAAAAGCATCTGCCAAATGCATAAATGTAAAATATAAATGTAATTACATGTATCGCAGCAGCAGCAGTAGTTCAGAAATGAAATGTCTAATGCGTGGTGCTAAAAGCTAGTTAAATGTTCTCCCATTTTTTAAGGTAAAATGGTAAAAATGGTAAACCAACCTTCCTACCCTAAACCTTAAACGGATAGTTCACCCAAAAATAAAATTAGCATAATTTACTCAACCTCATAGCTCATGCCATCCCTGATGTATATGACTGTCTTTCTTCAGCCAAACACAGTTTTTTGGAAGAATATTTCAGCTCTGCAGGTCCATACAATGCAAGTGAATGGGTGCAAATTATCCATCATACAAGTAGCCCAATAGTGTCATAAAAAGCTAATTTAAGATGAAAAATGCATTTGCTGAAGCAACCCTGTCATTTTGTACCCCGGTCCTTTACATAGCAAGTGCAATGCTCTATCAGTTGAGCTACTGCACGATTTGAACGCTTTTAAATGGTAGTGGTTGTGTAATGCAAACAAGTCATGCGCTATAGGAAAAGTGTTTGGTGTCATACAAAATCATTGTGTAAGGATCAAAGTGAAAAAGAATTATTTATGAAATTGCAATCTGCAGTTTTACTCGTGATTTGCTTGAAAGTGAATAATCGTTGTTGTAGCGCCTCTGGTGTTCATTTCACCAGGAAACTGTTGCGATGATATGCAGATACAACTATAAGTAAGCCATTCTTAGGTTGAATCGCCCAAAAAGTGAAAATGCTTTGGCTCCATCAAAACATCGCTCTGTTTGTTCGAGCATCCCGACCAGCTTGACATAATAACATTTTTTGGCTGGACTGTCTGTTGGTTCAGATTCAAGATTCTGCTTGGTGACTCCAGTGGTACAGAAATTAGGCTACACACATAATCTTTAAGTTTGATATTATATTCAGTGACTGATCCTGGACTGGGTGCTGTCGCCTCAGAAATTTGGAATAATGTATTGCCCGTGTCACTTTTCGTTAGCTCAATTGCTTGTTTTGTTTTACCATTGTGCTCTGGCAGAACTTGGCTAGGCTTGGGATCATTTGGCAATTTGTGTGCATCCTAAACATCTACAAGATTGTAATAATGAAAAGCTTGTTTGTTTATATGATGGGTTTAATGAATAGTAAATGTTGGTGCAGTTCTTCAGTCAAGGTGGTGTGAACCTCATTGTATACTAAATGTGACCGTTTTAGTCTTTGCCATTGCATGAAGCTGTTATAATGCAACACTGGGCTGGCAGAAATTTTAGAGGATATTTAAGGCAGACAACAACCAGGGAGAAAGTGATTGACTGCAGAGAGAGAGAGAGAGAGAGAGAGAGAGAGAGAGAGAGTGTGAGTTATTTTTCTGCCTCAGTCACAAGGCTCATTTCCTGCTCATTGTTTATCTGAAAACGGACAGGCCTCTATGAAAATAAAAAAGATGTTGAAGCCTTGCTTGCAATGTGATGCTCATCAGACTGTTTAAGGAATATTTCTATCAAATGAAAATGTTGTTATGTTTACTCACACTCATGTAGTTCCAAACCATATGCTGTTGTTTAAGATTGTAAAAAAATCCACAGAAAAAATTGCATAAAGATTTGGAACAACATTAGGGTAAATAATGGCAGAATTTTCATTTCTGTGTGAACTATCACTTTAATAAAGACCTATGTTACCAAATCGCTGTTTTAAACTACACAATCTATTGCTCACTGTTGGTTACCATGTCTTGCATTAGTTTGCGCTGCCAAAGCATGTCGTCAGTGATTGAACGAATTCCTTAATGAAACATTTGGCAAGAGTGGCATATGATTGAATTTAGTGGCATGAACCATCAGGGTACCACGTCAGCTCTGGTAAGAAACACTTAAAATCACTGCTTGAGAGCAGACATAGAATTTCTTTAAAATACAGTTCCCTCAAAAGTTGCGTAACTTTGTAGTTTTTAATGGAATGTGACACAAAGAGCTTGAGCTGGGTTTTAGCTGAAGCAAAAAGAGATTTCATGGTCAGTAGTGGAAAAGAGATCCAGAAGGCTTTGCTTCATTAATGCCAATTCTCAGCTAGACTCATTCAGCCCTATCCAGCCACAAAATGCTCACTCTCATGTATGGTAATAATGACTAATCAATTATCTACTGTTGTTGGTTATAATTGTTAACTGCATTTGTATTTTCTGTTATCATTGCTTCTAAAAGTAATAAATAGCAAATTGATTTGATATTTAACATAATGGAAAAACAGTACTCAGATATATGAGTACAGTATGTATATGCACTGTGTGTCTACTGTATATACAGTTGAAGACGTTTACATACACTTAGGTTGAAGTCATTAAAACAAATTTTTTAACCACTCCACAGAATTCATATTAGCAAACTATAGTTTTGGCAAGTCCTTTAGGACATCTACTTTGTGCATGACACGAGTAATTGTTCCAACAATTGTTTACAGACAGATTGTTTCACTTTTAATTGACTATATCACAATTCCAGTGTTAACTCAAGTTAACTGTGCCTGGAAAATTCCAGAAAATGATGTCAAGCCTTTAGTCAATTAGCCAATTAGCTTCTGATAGGCTAATTGTAGTCAATTGGTGGTGAACCTGTTGATGTATTTTAAGGCCTACCTTAAAACTCTGTGCCTCTTTGCTTGACATCATGGGAAAATCTAAATAAATCGGCCAAGACCTCAGAAAAAAATGGTAGATGTCCACAAGTCTGGTTCATCCTTGGGAGCAATTTCCAAATGCCTGAAGGTACCACGTTCATCTGTACAAGCAATTGTATACAAGTATAAACACCATGGGACCACACTGCCGTCATACCGCTCAGGAAGGAGATGCATTCGGTCTCCTAGAGATGAACACAGTTTTGTGCGAAAAGTGCAAATCAATCCCAGAACAACAGCAAAGGACCTTATGAAGATGCTGAAGGAAACAGGTAGACAAGTATCTATATCCACAGTAAAACGAACCCTATATCGATACAACCTGAAAGGCTGCTCGGCAAGGAAGAAGCCAATGCTTCAAAACCGCCATACTACAGTTTGCAAGTGCACATGGGGACAAAGATCTTGTTGAGAAATGTCCTCATGAAACAAAAATGTAACTGTTTGGCTATAATGAACATCGTTACTGATGGAGGAAATAGAGTGAGGCTTGCAAGCTGAAGAACACCATCCCAATCGTTAAGAATGGTGGTGGCAGCATCATGTTATGGGGGTGTTTTGCTGCTGGAGGGTCTTGTGCACTTCACAAAATAGATGGCATCATAAGGAAGGAAAATGATGTGGATATATTGAAGTAATATCTCAAGACATCAGCCAGGAAGTTAAAACTCAGTCACAAATGGGTCTTCCAAATGGACAATGACCCCAAGCATACCTCCAAATTTGTGGCAAAATGGCTTAATGACAGCAAAGTCAAGGTAATGGAGTGGCCATCACAAAGCCCTGACCTCATTCCGAGAATGAATTTTTGGGCAGAACTGAAAAAGATTGTGTGAGCAAGGAGGCCTACAAACCTGATTCGGTTACACCAGTTCTGTCTGGAGTAATGGGACAAAATTCCAGCAACTTATTGTGAGAAGCTTGTGGAAGGCTACCCAAAATGTTTGACCCAAATTAAACAATTTAAAGTCAATGCTACCAAATATTAAAGTATATGTAAACTTCTGATCCACTGGGAATGTGATGAAAGAAATAAAAGCTGAAATAAATAATTCTCTCTGCTATTATTCTAACATTTCACATTCTTAAAATAAAGTACTGATCCTAACTGACCTAAGACAGGGATTGTTTTCTATGATTATTTGTCAGAAATGGTGAAAAACTGAGTTTAAATGTATTTGGCACATTTATATATATATATATATATACACACACACACACACACACACACACACACACACACACACACACACACACACACACACACACACACACACACACACACACACATAAAACAGTTTTGGAGTTGTTGCATTTTAAGGTGCAGCCATTTAGTTGTTAAAGATTCATTAGATCTGTGAGTGCAGACATAATTTGTTTTCCCTTTTGTAATGGCTAACTGGGATTATATTATATTTGTCTTTTGCTGTCTTGTTATCTCCTGCAGTGTACATGAGCGTGTGGTGGCGAGTATTGTATAAACACAGGCAGCATCGTGTCATATTGGATTGGGTGTCATATTCTTGCTGTGCTCTGTAGCATTAGTTTCCTCCTCGAGCCTGTCGGCCTATGTCAGTCAGATCAACCCCTCGATGATGGTCACCCTAAACAGCTGCCCATGTCTCAATCTAGTCCCAGACTCCCTTCCATGTGCCCCAGTTTACACTCTCATACCCAGACATGAGCAGTCATGGCTAGTGGACGCTTGACCGTCATTTGGGTGTTGTTTGTCCTGAAGCTATGCTTTAATGTCGTATATATTTAGATATAATTTTGGTGCAGTTATTCTATTCAAATGTCTTGGCATGTTGTTAATGTAAATGTATAGATGTAGCTGGCAAACTTGGCCACATTTATGGGCTGTGGGAAATGGAGGATATTGCAAAAGATGTTGTATGGTATTGTAATTATGCAGTTAAAGGTATAGCTCACACAGAAACAACAATTCTGTCATTGTTTACTCACCCTCGTGCTGTTAAGACATGTTCATCTCATGTTGGTCAGTTCTTTCGTCTGTGAAACATAAAATGAGATGTCAGGTAGAAGTCTGTCTTCTCTTATCTATAGAAGAAAAGGGGATGTGCAAAAATATCAACATTATCAAAACAAAAAATTCCAATTCATGCATGCCGTAATGATTTTTGTCATTGCAGCTAATGTTTAAAATGCATTTGACTGAATTTATGTAAAATCTGTGCACTTCCTGAATAGCCAATGAGCTGGAGGAGAGATTTCTCAAAATTGGTGATACTCCATTATAGGGTTGCTCCCATACCAAATTTCTGGCCCTTGTACTTCGGTATTGATACTAAATCGAAACTTAGGCAACAAATTACAAGCCTTGAATTACATATGAAATTACGTAGAAAAGGACTTACATTTAGTCATTTAGCAGATGCTTTTATCCAAAGAAACTTAAAAATTAGGAACATAAGCAATTTGTCATACAAAGTCAAAAGTATCCGCTTGGCAGTATTGGCAGTATTGCACTGCCAAGTCCTCGCAGTGGCTGGAGTAGTAAAATTGCTAGCAAATAGTAAGTGCATTTAGTGTGGATTGGTTAAGTGCTCACAGAACAGATGTTTTCAGCAGTTTCTTGAATGCTGAGTTTGTATAACCAGATAGTGTGGAGGTTGGAAGCTCATTCCACCACAAAGGAACCGAGAGAGTGAATGATCGTGACATGGACTTTGTGCCTCTTTGCATCTGGACCACCAGGCGCCAGACGTTCATTGACCACAGAGCCTGGAGGAGTGAATTCAAGTAAGAGGGTGCTGTTCCATTGGCTGTCCTGTAGACCATAGTCAAATCCTTGAATTTGATGTCGGCAGCTACTGACAGCCAGTGGAGTGAAATCAAGAGACGGGTCAGCAGCACTGCAGGAGCATTCTGGACTATCTGCAGTGGCTTAATCCTATTAGCTGGCAGACCAGCCAACAGGTCATTACAGTAGTCCAGTCTTGAAATTATCAGAGCTTGGATCAGGAGCTTTGTAGCATATTCAGACAGGAAAGGTCTGATTTTTTCTGATGTTGTAAAGTGCAAATTTGCAAGACCCAGCGGTTGTTGAGATGTTGGCAGTGAAGGCAAACTGGTCATCCACAACCACCCCACTCAAGTTGTGAGCTGTCTTGGTTGGTGTTAAGTGTAGTTAAACCAAGATGAATAGAGATGTTGTGGTCAACAGACGGGTTGGCTGGGATCACAAGAAGTTCTGTTTTGGCAAGGTTGTCAAGCTGTAGGTGACATTCCTTCATCCAGGCTCTCAGAGAGGCAGGCAGAGATATGAGCTGAGAGGGTGAGGTCATCAGGCTGGAATGACAGGTAGAGCTGCGTATCATATAGGGATGAAACAATTCCACTTTTCTCTACCAATTACGATATCGGAAATCTCCGTATCGGCCGATACCGATACTCGGTATATGTTTTTTTGCATTATCAGTTTAGAATATCTTTACATAATTGTGTGGAACTTTAATATGTAAAGATACACAAACCTCTAACTATACATTATTTCAATATAAATGTATAGCTTATTAAGAAAAACTTTATTATTAACTAGTATGCTGAATATCGTGCACCTTTAACTTTTAAACCCTAACGCGTTTATTTTGACATTCTGAACTCTCCAGGAAGTCCTGTAAGTGTGTCTGTTTGTTGACAAGTTCACAGTAGTTTACGAGCTATCGCACGTCTTCAAGTGGCTTTGAATAAAATGCACAAGTCATATGAACTACTTTAATTGTGTTTTAATGGTTCTTTTATGCAATTGTTTGAGCTTGATAGTAACGAACATTATTAACACACAGTATCGGATTTGGATCGGGCTCGATGAACCGATACCCGATCTGTCTAAAAGCTTCAGTATCGGAGCTGATACCGATTTGGGTATTGGATCGGTACATCCCTAGTATCATCTGCGTAGCAGTGGTAGGAGAAGCCATGTGCCCATGTGACAGGTTCGAGGAGGTGTCCAAGCACTGAGCCCTGAGGAACACCAGTTGTCGGAAAAAAAAGAACTGCATAAAGTCTTTTTAAACAGAAAAGTAGATATTAATTTAAAAAATCTGATTACCTCTGGCACAAGGCTATTACAGCTTAATCACAGTATGTTGATATTCAGTACAATTATTTCTGTGATAATGCTTACATAATATATACAAATATTAATATTAATAATAACAATAGTAATAATTTAAATAATAATGTTAATAATAATTCAACCATATGTTATTATTGTTTCTAGTAGTATTATTGCAGTTACGTTTTTCTGTATAATAGTATTATTTTTCTGTTGCATTTTTTCACACTTTTATTTTGGCGGAACTTTTATTTTGATGGACATTGGAGTTCCTGATGTGTGGTAGTTTTTAATAAGCTCCACATTCTAAATGAAATGCTGAAATACTCACGAGCTGAGATATCAGAGCAGCACCTGAGGGGTTTGTGTGAGTGTTCACAGCCTCTCATACATTTACATTTACATTTATGCATTTGGCAGATGCTTTATTCCAAAGCGACTTACAGTGCACTTATTACAGGGACAATCCCCCCGGAGCAACCTGGATTAAGTGTCTTGCTCAAGGACACAATGGTGGTGGCTGTGGGGCTTGAACCAGCGACCTTCTGATTACCAGTTATGTGCTTAGTCCACTACACCACCACCACTCCACCACTCCATCTGTTTGTGTATGTGTGATTATGACAGAGAGCAGAGCGGCACCTCGCGTTTATTCTAAAGCGTGCAGACTGTGTATTACGTGTGTATTATTTCATAACATTTGATCCTTCTGCTGGGTAATGATTATCACTTGGCCATATAGAGATTTGAATTTGATTGTCAAATTGTCATTGATTTAATAAAAAAAAAAAAGAGCTTTTAACCAATTCATATTTTATCTGCCTTTTTATTTATTGGTATTGGCAAAATCCACTATCAGTTGACTTCTAACTCGGATACCTTATAGGTGTTTTTTTGTACTTCATATTAAATACTAATAGTCGTATTAAATGATATAGCCAAAAAGATAATTGACTCATTCCTTATTAAGCTGTGGTTAGCATTGATGTGTCGTTATATCAATATAAACTCCAAAAAAAAAAAAAACATAAAACCATAAAAGTATTCCATATGATTTGTGCATAAGATTTCCAAATTAAGGCTGTCAAATTAAAATGTTTATATTTGTCAAATTTGAGATTAGAATGCACTTTTGTTAACAGCCAGGTATGTTTATTTGCAATAAACAATATAACACAGTTCTGTTTGGTTTAGATTTATTTGTTGCGTCCTCTCCTATTGTGATCACTGATGTCTTTTTACCCCTAACTGAAATAATGTCTTTAAAATTGAAATATAATTCAGTAGAATTCAGTAGAATTAAAATTTTGAAAATATTTATTAAAAAAATGTGAATGTATTTTTTCATCCCTTTTGACAATCCTATTGCAAATTTTCTGAAGCAAAACGAGAGCTTCGTGTGAGGCATATAGATATGGAGATAGACATATTATATATGATACTTCGCACCCCTTAATTATTTATTTAAAGCAGGTGAACATGAAACTTTATTATCATTTAATATCATAATACATTCGTCAGAGAGAGAAGGAAAAATGTCAATAACTTGCTGCCATGCATGAAATTCATCTGAATATTGGCTCTTCATCCTCATCTCCGCTTCATCTCTGACACCCAATGACGCTCTCACCCGCACCACACATTGTGTAGGAGACCTATTGCACCTGTTGTGTAGCATTGCTGTTATCGTTATCACTTTTTGGAGTATAGAGAAATCCCTTTGATTGGTGGATGTCCCTAAAACGCAGCTTCCACATGTCTCCTTATTTTGCACTATGCAATAACAGTGAACCTTACTAGATTCAATTAATGCTTGTCATTGGCAGGCCCATACACAGGGCCTCCGCTGTCTTCACTGATCCTGAAAACGTTTATCTCTCCCAACAGAGCAGTTTGTGAAAACGAAATATAAAAAATGCACACCTGATTAATGAAGCAGTGATTGTGTAAAATAAATAGATTGTTGAGAATAATTATTGCAAAACAAAATGTTATTGTGTAATTAATTAGGTTAAATGTGTATAAACATTTCCAGCGAGGTAAATTACAAATGTTTACAAAGTTGCGCACAAATACAGTATAATGAATTTACAATGACGAGCAGCGCTATACGATCACATTTCAGCACCAAGCACGCGGACAGCAACTCTTTTAAGTAGCACATTCGTGTTAAGTGCAGTTTTGGGAAACGCACATAAAAAAACAATAAACATTCATAAAATTACTCGTAGAAAACTCTCTTAACCACTAAGATTAATCATTATTGGAAACGGGGCCCAGATCAGTCCAGAGCCTTGTGCAATATAGTTTTGCAGGGAGTCAAAACTCAAGACGTACCATACTGTATAACTGGTCAATCTAATCCTTCACAGCAGTCAATTCAGTTCACCAGATCATTGCGTTCGCCTCTTTATCTATTGAAATCAGAAATTAGCCACTGATGACAGCATCATGATCTTTCATTTCTGAGTGAACAGGTCTTTTAAATCATATTTTGGGTTTAATGTTTGTAGTTTGTTGTATATTCACCTACTCTGCGTAAGAGACCATCTGAAAAAGTCCACCCACTGCACTAAAACGTCTGTGGTTGAAATGTTGTCGAAGTGGGGTGGGGTTCAATAATACCAGTTTGGAAGGACGTGAGGGTGAGTAAACGATGACAAAAATATTTATTTTAGGTGAACTATGTCTTTAAAGGCCTCTTGGGGCTTCTCAGAGGGATTTAGCAAAAACTCATTGAACAAAAACATTATATAAACAACAATTTCTTTAATTACACAACACCAGTGTTGCACTTGCAAAAGTCTCCACCCATTTATCCATGAGATCCTCTGTGTCCAAGCACGTCCACTTGCGCTCTGTTTATTGCGGTCTCAAGACGGGAACGGTGCCATTTGAGACATGTGATGACAGCAAGTGCAAAAGACTGCCGGAGGAGCTGGATCTAAACTCCCTCCAGCACATGTAATCCACGCCACCTGGACCCAGTGAGACGCCATACTTATTTCGAGAGAAACACTGGAAAATCAGGCATCCCGTAAAGATTGTTTCCTAGCTGTGTGCTTCTCTAAAACAAACAGATTAATGCAGTATTATGCTCTGCTTCATTCAGGGTTCTGTGATGGAACACCCTTTCCTGGTGTGTACGGTAAATTCACGGCAGCTTTGGGAGTTGCTAGGATTAAATCAAATTTTCTTGGCACGTTTAATTGGGATTGACTGTTCTGAGTTTCTTTCTGCCTACTTTTTCTGACTTGGTGTCTCATTGTAATTTAAAGGGATAGTTCAACCCAAAATTATAATTTTGGGATCATTTACTTGAATTTCTTTCTTACATAAAACACAAAAAGAGAAATTCTGAAAACTGAAGCTTTCAAGCCTTAAAGGGGACCTATTATGCAAAATTAACTTTTACATGGTGTTTGAACATAAATGTGTGTACACAACCACCCTACAATGATTTTTTTAAATCCCCATTAATCATATGCACTGCCTCAGAACAAGCTGTTCGCAGATTCTGTACAAAGTAACATCACTGTGTACAGGCCCCGCCCACAACTGTTGATGGACACTGACGACGGACATGTTTGTTTGTGTGTGCTATTTCGTTATAGCGCATAGCGAACTTTGTAACAGTATTTGTGTGTGTTGCTCAGCCATCATTGCAAAACTGATGAAAAAAACTCTACAAATAAATAAATGTATCAAATAACCATTCGGAAACTTCCTGGTTCATTCTCAAAGTTGTTACTTCTGACGGAGTCTCTCCCTCATCAGTGTCTGACTCCGATTCAAACATGAAGGTCTGAACACCACTATTTTCACTATCAGTCATATTGCTTATGATGTTTAGTTATCCGAAGCAGAGATGTCAACAGTCCGCCCTATTCATAGGTACAGGGTGGGAAACACCAGCTCATTTGCATTTAAAGACACACACACACACACACACACACACACACACACACACACACACACACACACACACACACACAACGGCTCGTTTTTACTTTCCCTTAAAATTGGCATTTTCAACATGGTATAATAAATTATCTTTTTGGTATATTGAGCTGGAACTTCAGACACATTCTGGGGACACCAAAGATTTAAATTACGTCTTGTGAAATGGGGCATAATAGGTGCCCTTTAAAATGATTCCAAAGCAGTATAATAAAAGCTGTCCATACAACTCATTCTCTATATTTAATAGGGCTGGGTGAAAATATAGATTGTCTTATCACGATCTTCACAAACCTGATATTATTCTTAAAATCCCAAGATTGATCTTTTACTTTAAAGATTACTTGAATTTTGGTTGTGTTGGCTGTTATATCTATTGGGCCCCGTTGTTAATTTTTTAAATCAAAGTGATACAGTAGTTCACCCAAAAATTATCATTTACTCACCCTCATGCCATCCCAGATGAGTATGACTTTCTTTCTTCAGCAGAACACAAACTAAGATTTTTAGAAAAATATCTTTGCTCTGTAGGTCCATACAATGCAAGTGAATGGTGATCAGATGTTTTTAGCTAAAAAAATGACATAAAGGAAACATAAAAGTAATCCATATGACGCCAGTGTTTAAATATTTTCAGAAGCGATATACAGTAATCAATGTGGGTGAGAAACAGAACAATATATAAGTCCTTTTTCTTAAATATTTTTCCTTGAAGTTTTTTTCCTTTAAATCTCCACTTTAACTTTCACTTTCAGATGTGAAAGGTAAATGAGCAACTCTTATTATTTAAACTTTCAGCATTTATATTGTGTATTAAAGAAATTTAGTTTGATGAGAACTTATATTGAGCATTTTGCTCAAACATTTTCTTCAGAAAATAAATCTGTAATATTTTGTCATTTTAAGTGTTATTATATGGAATCGAGATTATATTGAATCGTGAACCTCATATCTTATTGAACCAAATGGTGAGAACCATATCGTCCCATCCCTTCCAGATTCCTCATTCATCCTGGAATAGCTTATTTTTATGGTTACATAACACGGTTAAGCTTTAATGTCCTGCTGTGCGCTAGACTGCTCCAGATACTGTTGTTGTTTTGCTGATAGACAGGTTCCCTTTGTTCCAGGTGGACATAAGGAAAAATGTACACAGGGCATTAGACTGGCTGTGCTATGTCTGCTTGACATGTGATTGCTATTGTCAGTTCCGATAAGCTTTGTGACAGCAAATATGGCAAGCCGGGAGGCAGTGTGTCAGCGTGGCAGATTGGTAAGGGTGGGCAACACCCGCCTTGCTCGCTGTGTGTCAAAAATGTGTCACGGCGTCCTTCTGGTGTGGCCTTTGGCATGTGTATCTGTGTGTAGGGGACACCTACGTGTCAGACGTACATGATTGACAGCGATGAAAAGTAAAAGCCCTAATGATTCATGTGCACCTCAACTTGTGTTGCCTATAAAGTTCCATTGTCTCTGTTTCAAAACTAGTGAGCTGCCTACATAGACAGCATTTTAAGGATTCTGAACATGAATGTAGGCAGCATGATATGATGATACTGTACGGCAGCATTTATAGAACACACAGTTGTTCAGTTGGTGCTATAAGTCGGTCACTTACAGTATTTTCTATTTGTAGAAAGCTATAAGTCGGTCACTTACAGTATGTTCCGTTTCAGTCCTATGGATGATGTTTATGCTGACTGTCTGTACATTTTGGAGCTTCAAATGTCTGATCACCATCCACTTGCATTTTAAGGACCTGAGCTGAGATATTTTTCTGTTTTTAATCAAATGTCTTCTGCTGAAAAAAGAAAGTAAACCACACCTTGGATGGCATGGGGGTGAGTAAATGTTTGGGTGAACTATCCCTTTAACAGGTCAAAAGTAAAAAGGAGAAGAGAGAGAAACTACTCAAATAATACGAATCTGAAAGATCACTTATTTCCTCTTTTCAGTACCCACATGCTGTTTGACTGACTGACCGGAATGCTTTATGTGCATGTGTGTTCTGAGAGCACTCGCGGAGTTGCACTAAATGGTGTAAAATACACTTCAAAATTCAGTGATGGTGCACATCTTGGTGAAGTGTAAGTCACTTTGGATAAAAGCGCCTGCCAAATGAATAAATGTGTAAATGTGTATGTGTTAATGCAAACAGTAATTTATGTCTAAAGTTAAACTAAACAGCTGAACAAAAAGCAGATTTGTATCAAAATATCAGACTGTGCGGTGTAAATATCTGTCCATCCACCCGTCTGTCTGTCTATCTGTCTATCCGTCAATCCACCCGTCTGTCTGTCTATCTTTCTGTCTATCTATCTACAGTAACTGTCTCTGATCCATCCATCCATCCATCCATCTTATCCATCCATCCATCCATCCATCCATCCATCCATCCATCCATCTTACCCACCCACCCATCCATCCATCCATCCATCCATCTTACCCACCCGGTCACCCACCCATCCGTCCGTCCGTCCGTCCGTCCATCCATCCATCGATATAAAATAGCTTAATTTCTATTGAACATGGATTGGATTTGTTTAACACAGGCCAACAGAGCCACAATGATAAATAGGACATAAACGGGTAAAAAAAAAAAAAAAAAAAGAAAATATATATATGAGAAAAATAATGTTTTAAAAAAAATGTACAAAACCACCTTTTAAATTCTGTATTATAATGGTAAATTGGATAATGGATAATGCTGTCCTGACTGCTTGCTCACACTGCTCTGGCTGAAGCACTGTATCCTGACAATATTTTAAAATTCATCCTTTTAAGTTTCAGTGGTCGTGCAACGCCATATTGCGATTTTCAATCTTAATTCAATCAATCATGCGACATTAATGAATGTCATACCGAAGGCTCAAAAGTCAAAGTCTGCTGGTTTCAATGTTTTTCTGTGGCTATTACTATTTCTGGATTGTGCATTTGAATTCAAAGAGTTTTTACAAAGTATGTTACTAATTTATAAAAAAATATATAACCATCAGTTTTTCATATCAGCATTTTCATGCTAATAACCGGTATGCCGATGGTTTTAATTTGGTCAATAATTGACTGATAAATATCGGCAGCTAATACATCTGTGCATCCGTGCATAAAATGCCATTAAACGACAGTAAAAGTAATCAATGCAACTCATGCACATTATTCTGTGTCTTATGAAGCCGGACAAAAATAAATTGCTACGGTGTTATTCACTCTCCAGTCAAATTAAATAATTAATAAACTCTTAATCACATGTTTAATCACAAGGTGACTATGTTGGTAAGATGACCGTGATTAAACCTCATGATGTCAAGTCACCAAAATCTATGAGGTTTGTTGTTATTGACATAGCCGCTATTTTGATTTCAGTGCTTTGATTTGAGAGTGCATAATGACATAAAAAAAGTATACATTTTATCATTATGTGTGTTCCTTGTGAATCCAACTCATGACCTCGGTGTTGCTAGCACCAGTTGAGCTACAGGAACAATATGTAATTTAGCCACTGTGACATTTATTTGTATTTATATTTTATTTAAATTCTTTGACAGTTCGACCATTGAGGGAAAAGAACCCAACACAGTGTTGGATTACGACCAGAGGGGGCGCTGTGAGTATCTGAGAATCTCTCTTTCCCTGTCCCGTGTCTCTCTTGACCTGTCTGTCCAGTCAACAGTGGATGGTGACCAGCCAACAAACCCCAGAGGAGCCGTGAGGCGCTTCTCAATTCCTCATCTGCCAGGACACACTCCAGTAATTGTCTGGCCACCAGAAAGAGCTGCCGACACAATGAGTTCCCACAGCCACCCAGGTAAGAGATCTTTCTGGCCCTTCAATGCTTTTCTCCTTACTTTTCTTCTTGCAGAACCAGATAAACAGCGGAATCAGCTACGCTCCGGTTTCAATTACGACCATCTCTAAATAAACCTTTTGTGATTGAGAAATGTGCCCTTAAAAACCTGTTTATCCTGCTAGAAGAGGATAGTGTTTCTCAGCTACAGGAATAACACGTGATTGGGCTTTGAGGGTTGAGAATCGGCCTTGAGGTGCCAGAAAAGCCTTTTGAGCAGCTTTTTGATTCTCGCTCAAATATCTGTCCCCTTTACTCTGCCAAGGCCGCCTTGTCCAACTGTCGGCTTGAGGGAGAGTTTGATTATTCAAGGAAAATGTTGTAAACTTTGTGCTCTCTCTCTCTCCCTTTTTATCTTTCCTCTTCTGTCTTTCTGCTTATATTTTCTCTTTTGCGTTCATAGGAAAAGGTCATCGAGTTACTGGCTGTTCAGTCTTATTATTCTTGTTGAATTATGCGCTAGACAGATGATCACTCAGTGGGCATACTGCTTCATTCTGTGAGCTGCTATTTAGTTACTACTGTATTTTGTTGAGATGGCAAGAGTCAGTGCTTTTCTGATGAGCTTTGGAGAGTTTCAGTGGCCATGGGATCAGACCCCCTTTCCAGCCACATGTTGTCTCTGCTGGTGCTCAAAATGGAACTGATATGCGCATTTCTGTTGAAGAATAGAATGTAAAAAATTGTTTTCCGAAAAATGGGCTCCGCATCAGCACCTTAGACTATGTCCACATGTCTGTGTCCATCCACACCGCTGTTTTCCAAAAAGTCCTCATCAGCACTGAAGCATCTGAAAATGCTTCCCTTACTGCACATGCGGAAAAAAAAATAGTTAGAAGTGTGACCAGGTGCCGTTTCCGTCTGGCGCCTAAAACTCTATTGTCCTCGTGTTCTGCCATCGAAGAGTAAACTCTTGTGTTCTATTGCCTTTGAAGGAATGCAAAGTAACAATTATCTTTAACAACACTATCAAAGTACAAAGCAGGGACAACAATGTATCTACAACATGGGCCGCCATCTTGATTGTTTTGGGTTGCATTGTTTTCGGAAATCTCAGTTTTTCCAGTCCACACTACAACGCTATTAGTGCATTTTCAATTGTATTCACTTTGGAGTACTTTTTCAAAAGCTTGGTTTTTGATGTACAAAAAACGCAGTCTCAGTGTGGACTGAAGGCCAAAACTTAGTACAGGAATCCCCAAAATATTTCCAGGTCACTCTGCTATATTTTCAAGTGGGGCTGGAGTAAGACTATGGTATTTTAGTCTTACTATTCTGCTTTTATTACATTGATTCATTTTACAATTAAAACCCATTCACAGAACATGATTATAATGTTGGTAACTTTATTGTATGCATACATTTTTAAGCAACTTGCTTTAAGTTTGGCTTACTATGTCACTGTATACATACTATCTCTGTTCACTGACGTTTGCATGTCACCACATGTCCAGTCATTTCAACAGAACTTTCATTACGTTTTTGTATTGTAGACTAACAGGAACTGTGTAATGTTACATCTATGCCTACTTCATCTTACATCAGTGGGTCCATCCATTGGCTCAAAGAACTGTTAAATAAGTACTTTATCCAGTAGTGGTGATGATTCATCTCAGTGACGAGTCTTTTTAATTTGTTCACCAATATGATTCAATCAGATTAGGTCATTGATTTGTTCATTGTCCATATTTGCAAATTACTCTTTTGCATGTGTAGATGGCACCAAATGACTGTCTTTTACGCTTTGAATGTGGAAAAAGCAGTTATTTACGAGCGGAAAAAGTCTAATTATCACTTATTACAATTTGCGTCTCAATTCTACTCAGACTTCAGCAATGTAGTATGTTTAAGCATCATATGCATTTCCCCACAAATGACAACAAAGCATATTATCTATCATACTTTGAACTGCTGAGCAAGATTTATCAAGCTGTTGAAAAATAGGCAATGCTAGCCTAAAAAATAGAGTTTCAATAAAGTCTATATGCCATTGTAATAAGTTGTTTATGACTTAATTTATTCATTACTCATCTGGCTCATTTTCTTGTTGAACAAGTTTGAATTGAACAAGCAACTTACCGCCTCTCGATTAGTCATTCAGCAGATCCTCATTAACGATGACTGATTCATGCATTTCATTCGCAAACAAGTGTACCAGCAGTACATTCAGTTCCTTCATGAATGAGATGTCTTATCCCATTCAGACTCAAGTTTAGGGACCCCTGAGGTATGAAAAAAATATGCATTTTCAAATGTATCCAGATTAATGTGGACCGCGTCTTAGGCTACGTCTAAACTAATTTGTTTTTGCTTAAAAAACGTTTTTCTTTTGCTAACGTCATCGTTTTCCAAAGTATGCGATTAATTGATAGCATTTTCGAAAGTGAATGTTTTAGTTGGTGGAAAATGCAGTGGATGAAAGGCATAAGCTTGGCGGAATCCATGCATTTTAGAAATGAAAACGCACACTCACCTAAAGGATTATTAGGAACACCATACTAATACTGTGTTTGACCCACTTTTGCCTTCAGAACTGCCTTAATTCTACGTGGCATTGATTCAACAAGGTGCTGAAAGCATTCTTTAGAAATGTTGGCCCATATTGATAGGATAGCATCTTGCAGTTGATGGAGATTTGTGGGATGCACATCCAGGGCACGAAGCTCCCGTTCCACCACATCCCAAAGATGCTCTATTGGGTTGAGATCTGGTGACTGTGGGGGCCATTTTAGTACAGTGAACTCATTGTCATGTTCAAGAAACCAATTTGAAATGATTCAAGCTTTGTGACATGGTGCATTATCCTGCTGGAAGAAGCCATCAGAGGATGGGTACATGGTGGCCATAAAGGGATGGACATGGTCAGAAACAATGCTCAGGTAGGCCGTGGCATTTAAACGATGCCCAATTGGCACTAAGGGGCCTAAAGTGTGCCAAGAAAACATCCCCCACACCATTACACCACCACCACCAGCCTGCACAGTGGTAACAAGGCATGATGGATCCATGTTCTCATTCTGTTTACACCAAATTCTGACTCTACCATCTGAATGTCTCAACAGAAATCGAGACTCATCAGACCAGGCAACATTTTTCCAGTCTTCAACTGTCCAATTTTGGTGAGCTCTTGCAAATTGTAGCCTCTTTTTCCTATTTGTAGTGGAGATGAGTGGTACCCGGTGGGGTCTTCTGCTGTTGTAGCCCATCCGCCTCAAGGTTGTGCGTTTTGTGGCTTCACAAATGCTTTGCTGCATACCTCAGTTGTAACGAGTGGTTATTTCAGGCAAAGTTGCTCTTCTATCAGCTTGAATCAGTCGGCCCATTCTCCTCTGACCTCTAGCATCAACAAGGCATTTTCGCCCACAGGACTGCCGCATACTGGATGTTTTTCCCTTTTCACACCATTCTTTGTAAACCCTAGAAATGGATGTGCGTGAAAATCCCAGTAACTGAGCAGAATGTGAAATACTCAGACCGGCCCGTCTGGCACCAACAACCATGCCACGCCCAAAATGGCTTAAATCACCTTTCTTTCCCATTCTGACATTCAGTTTGGAGTTCAGGAGATTGTCTTGACCAGGACCACACCCCTAAATGCATTGAAGCAACTGCCATGTGATTGGTTGATTAGATAATTGCATTAATGAGAAATTGAACAGGTGTTCCTAATAATCCTTTAGGTGAGTGTAGATTTGATGATGTGGCCTTAAACATGCTGGGGCCAGATTCACAAAACATTCTTAAGAATAAAATTATTTTTATCCTCAGTTACAAAAGCATTCTTTTCCCCGAAAAGACACCTTAAGAATGTTCCTATCTTTTTTTTAAACATCTATGTTTATAGCTAGATACCTTCTTACGAACTTCTTATAATGTATCTAAAGAACTTTCATAATTTTTTTCGTGAGAAGATTTTCGTGAATCCGGCTGTAGGTCTCGAACCAAATTTTTTCCAACAATTTATAGTCGTCTCTTGATGACAAAGTTGCTGAATTAAATTATTTTAGATGTTAAAACACTGTATGTTGCCATATGATGTCAAAATTCATAGTGAGGACTGTGTGGACCAATGAACCATCAATTTAAGAGATATTTACCATGTCATAGACAACATGTAACAACACTTGTAACACATTTACCTTGACTTACAGTAATTAAGCTAAATATTACTTGTGATACAGAATATTCCATTTGAATAAATGTCACTTATTTGGTTATAATATTGCCCACAGTTTTGTTGGCAAAAGTATAGAGTTTATAGTTGTAGAGGCAGGTACAGTTAGTTAAAAGGGTACATTTTTAGATCTTATAGACTATATCGTCATATGAAAATGTTTAAATATTTACATGAAATATTGTGTGGTTTTCATATAAATGGTGTTTTTTTATGTAACTGTCTTGAGGACAGTGTCTTGATCTGTATGAGCAGATTAGAGGAGCAACACTCATTAGCCAATCATCTCCCTCCCTATCAGGTCGTCATCTCTGGTGGTCTGTTTTGCTTATCCAGGTTTGATGTAATGGTTTTAATCTCTGAGAGCTGGATTGGAGATTTTGAGGCCTGATGTCACCTCCTTTTACACATCCCACCCGCTAATCTGCTTGGGGTCAGAAAGAGCTATTTCAGCCGGGGAACTCCGGTATCAGTCTAATCCAGTGTTTCTCATCATTTTCATGACTTGAGGTCAGACAATTTGCCCCATGCTGGGTGGTGACGCAGTGTTTTGGACGGCAGCCATTTAGAATGTTCTAGAATAGTTCATGGCTGGCTTCTATTTTGTAGACTTCTTTTGACTCTTTTTTTTATTATTGTGTTGACCTACATACCTAAAGGTTTATTTTTTTTAACACACCGACTTTAAAATAAAATTAAAAGCTAATTTAAAATTCTTTCTTGTGTCCTAGTTCAATATGTAGAGTTACTTTTTTTTACGCTACAACCATGAACCATGTTTGCTACTAGCTTGTCTGTTGCATGTGGCATTAAGGGAGGGACATTCCCATTCCAGAGAACATATGATATAGTGCATTGCCTATACAGCTGAAGCTTCACTTACTGCCCTATATATAGGGTTTGATGATATGACGATGTTATCAGATATCGACAATGACTTACAAAGTTCCCGATGCCGATTGCGACACTCATTGACAGATGATGATTGACAATATCGGGGAATGGCAAAACCTTTGATCTGGGAAGTCGTCAAATATATTAAACAGTAGCCCAGGGTGTAAAACTAGCACCCGCCAACAGCAAAATGCGACAAGGCTGAATCCAGTCCACAAAGCTCCTCATCCATATGTATTCCATGCATGGGTATTTTGGCCGCAACAGGCGGGCGACTTGTAAGACGTCTCTGAGAGACACATGACAAGAAATGCTGTTAATCACCGTCAAGACGCACGCTTAAAGAAACACACTTTATTATATTTTTAAGAATAGACCAAAGAAAAGCCATTAATGCTCTTGTCTGATTCGCTGGTTGTGTAGAGGCGTGCAGCACGAGCCTGTCTCATGGAACTTGCTCATGCACATTTCTCTGTTTTATTTGTCTGAAAACTGTTTGCAAGAATAATGTTGTCTATGAGAATGTAGCAAATTATCTCCGATCATCTCGGGAGGTGCTGTGAGTTTAGTTCCACAAGGTTAATATGCATTTTGAATGCAACTCAGCAGGTTCAGTAATGTATATCTTTGTATTAATGAAACAAAGACGAAAGTGATTAAATCATTAATACAAGACACGTTCACATTGAACCTAAAATTGATTTCTATTTTCTTTTCTTTAGGCAGCATTAACTGTATTAACAAACACAATACAAACACAAATTCGATGAGAACACACATTTGGCAGCATTATTTTGGGAACAAAAGGACATTTACTAAGCTTATTAATTATAATTATTATTGTCTATACATTTATAATTGCTTTTAGTTCTTGATCTCTAAGGTTTTAGTAATTTTCCACCTGTTGTCATTGACGGATACTTGTAGAGGTTGACCGATTAATCGGCATCGGCCAATATCCATGCATATCAAGCCGATTATTAGGCAGGCGCATCTGTGGGCAGCCTAGTGTTATTGTGGAACACGTGTTTGACGCACGCTGCCCCTAGAGTCATTTTCCAGCAGAGTGAGCAGACCTCATCCAGTGCCTAAGGAAGGAGCTAAGTTCCTTGGAGAAAACAGTAAGGGTTAAATTTGTATAACTTCTTTAGATTTAATTAAAAACTTTTGATATGTTACTGCCAACTTCAAGAAAAAACGTGACAAACGCGATAGTCGACATGACGTTCGGCTACTTTGGATATTGATAGCGTAGTTGAAGTTGCATTATCACAGCAGAAGGGTTGCTATCATGTCACAATAAGCAAGCAAGAATTTTGCAATTACAGACAGTGAATCTGAGACTTTTATTTGTTCTGTTTGTGTGTCTTATATTTGAGAGGGTTGTCACTCAATGCAGATAAATAAGTAATAAAAATATACCAATGCAGTATAGGCTATTGAAGGACTGGCTTTGTTAAGCTCGGACGTTATCGGTTCTGCTGTCGGTACTGGAGAAATTAAGAAAATACATTCTTTATTGCTATAAAGAGAAAGTTATTTTATCTCGCCAGCCATTTCTATGTATAATAATATGAAACCATTTGTCTGTGATGCAATCACAAGTGCCACAGCGAGCACAACACGAGCCCTGCTAAATGAGTGACAGAACTAAACATTTAAACGTAGCCTGGTTTAGATATGTGATATTAGTCTGATTTTATTTTAGATTTCGCCTTCCAAAGATTATAAAAAGAATATTTATACATAAGCCGCATTCTGTCTAGCACAACTTCCTTCCCTTCACAGCGGTGCGCTGACATTTCTCCCTAAAACTCAAACTTAACGTCAGAATCAGCACGTTCGGTGATTGTTGTAAAATGGTACTGTTGCTAAATTGCGGGACGCGTTTAATAATAAAAAAAGCGCAAGAGATACCGTTCCCAAGGCGGCGCGCGCTCTGAAACACACCGCAAAGAGACAAGCAAACTATAGGCTACTTTGGGTTTCATGCGTCTAAACGATCAACTATACACAAAAATATGTGAAAATTCACTTAAACACAGTTTATGTCTTAAATGGACGTAGTTATGGAAATAGTTGGGACGAGAAAATATGCTGCATCAGGAGCCTATTAGATCTGAACTCGGTCTTAAAGGGGAAGCTGTCTATTAAACATGTGACGATTGAGCCATTACTGCGAATCAAACAACAAAAGGCAAAGACAAAATCACTTACAGCTCTTGAATGAATAACTTCTGCATTAATAAGCATTAATCTATCTATGAGAAACTATGCAGTGTTATTTTACAATTGATTACTTTATTAGATTTCTTTTTAGACCATACCTGAACAGTAATGTTAGTAGACCTTCCTGAAATTAAATCACTGTGCCTATATAACGTTTATATTTGTGTAATATATATATATATATATATATATATATATATATATATATATATATATATAAAACAAAAAGAACCGTTAAGAATACCGTTAAAGTACCGGATCGATAAGCAGTATCGGTAAGATAGTAATACCATTAAAACCTTAACGATTCCCATCCCTAGTTATGCCTGTGCTTCTCTTGGATGCTCTGAATATTGGATTACGTGTCTGGATTGCCCCTTAATTAAAGCTGCATTTGGATCTCAATATTCGTGTCTCGGAGCAGTTCGTAACACCTGCTTTGTTTATTTAATATATTTGTTATACATTATTTATACAATATGATTTTACATTATACATTTTTAATTTTAAGTGTACAAGTGCAGATTGGTCAAGTGTTCAATAAATGTATTTGTTGAGAAATGTTGTCTATCTTAAGTAATTATTTGTGTTACATTTTATCTTTCACATAAAAGGTTCAAATAAGAGGTTAAAAACAAGCACATATCGGCCAAATATCGGCCAAAATAAATCGGCAGCATTAATCGGCCATCGGCCGACCCGGATTTCAAAAGATCGGCATCGGCCTGAAAAAACCAATATCGGTCGACCTCTAGATACTTGCTTGATGGCAAATGGAGCCATTGGAGACAGTAAATGTTTAAATAAGGTGGTTAAATACGATTTTTTGATCACTTTGTTATATTATTGCTTTTTTGTTTAGTTTAAATTGCAATTTGAATTTAGAAATGTCTTTTTGTTTTTCATGTTTCAATAAATCAATAAAATTTTTAAAGCAAAATCAATAAAGCAAATAAATTCCCCGAACCTCGGCAGGGGGGTTGACGATGTAATCGTATGTCTTGATATTTTTTAAGGTGATTATCGATAAAATACATTTACATATTGCTCAGCCCTACTGCCCCCTGCTGAAAACAGGTGGTACTTTAAGCTTGAATTGCACTAATGGTAGAAAAATTTATTATTATTATTATAATAATAATAATTCCTTACATTTATATAGCGCTTTTCTAGGCACTCAAAGTACATGGATATGGATGATGCGACAGCAGCCATAGTGCGCCAGAATGCCCACCACACACCACACACCAGCTATTGGTGGGGAGGAGAGAGTAGAGTGATGTAGCCAATTCAGGGATGGAGATTAATACAAGGCCATGATAGATAGGGGCCAATGGGGGGAATTTGGCCAGGACACCAGGGTTACACCCTTACTCTTTACAAGAAGTGTCCTGGGATTTTTAATGACCACAGAGAGTCAGAACCTCGGTTTAACATCTCATACGAAGGACGGTGCCTTTTTACAGTATAGTGTCTCCGTCACTATACTGGGGCATTAGGACCCACACAGACCGTAGGGTGAGCACCCCCTGCTGGCCTCCCTAATACCACTTCCAGCAGCAACCTTAGTTTTCCCCAGGAGGTCTCCCATCCAGGTATTGGCCAGGCTCAACCCTGCTTCGCTTTAGTGGGCAACCAGGCAAGAGCTGCAGGGTGATATGGCTGCCGGTAATTACAAATATTACGGTTATTACGGATTATTACAGATGGTTAATGCGTAATTTTATGAGAGATGCTAGGACCCAGTGGTGACAGGATATCGCATAAACAGGGACTGGATTTAGAATTTTGGCAGGTGGTCAGCTCCATGACCTGGCTAAAAGCAGTGACAGACTGTGATTATGTGTCTACTCTGGAGAAGTTTGGTTCATTGGCGTCTACATCTGGATCAAGTTGCGATTCCCAACCACCTTCCCTGTGGCCAAGACACCATTAGTGCCAGTTGTTTGGAGCAATAAAGCTTG
This sequence comes from Xyrauchen texanus, assembly GCF_025860055.1. Lineage (NCBI taxonomy): Eukaryota > Metazoa > Chordata > Actinopteri > Cypriniformes > Catostomidae > Xyrauchen > Xyrauchen texanus. The sequence continues at coordinate 39,503,380 of NC_068293.1, read as the reverse complement.
CAGACTAGCAGGCCTGACGTCAGCCTGGCGGGACACACTTGTTAGCCCTCTCAACTGGGTACACCGATGAGAAGTCCAAACAATGGACTCCATCACCCAGAAAAGCAACCTCTGGAGTTCAGGGACCAGCAGACCTGAACACAAGGGCTCAATAAAACATAAACAATTCTGATGGCTCTGTCGGCTCAGTAGTTATGTATTTGTCTGATTGAAAGCATGCTTTAGATTTTCTTGGTCAACACAAATGACCACATACTGTGCAGTAACAAGTGGATTAACTCATCTTTTTGATATTGCAATGGAATAAGTTTTTCATACTATTTTGATTTGACATTTTAGTGATTTTGATGGCATTTGGTCTAATTTGGTCTTCAGAGAACATTGTGCAAGTAGTTGTTGTTGTTTTTTTTACTTTTAAAGCAATTTGTGCTGGAATAACTATCCAGTTTCACCTAGTTTAATGATATTTAAGTGCCGTTTGTGCCTCATTATGTGTAATGATCTCTTTTTTTGGCATTCTGAGGGCAGTGTATTTCTTTAAGCCATAAAACCCCAAATTTGTCTTCATGTGCTTCATGTGAATAGTTCGCCCACATAAAAAAACAATCTGTTATTATTTGCTCACTAAAGCATAATAGTCCATACATTGTACCATACATAACTTGTGCACTATATTTTATATTGTATAGCTTTGTGCGATGAGTCGACTGAAATTAAAGTATTTTTACTGAGAATCTTCCCATCCATTGCAGATATTTAATGTCTTTCTCCTTCAAACCAGCACACTGCATTTGGTCACGACTAGGAATGTCACAAAATATAGATCTACCGATCATTAATTAATTAATAATATTTTTTTCTCTAGGCGTTGATAGGTTAATATAGCCAGCATTTAAATTAGAAGCCTAATTTGTGTGCTTTCTAATTTACTGTCAGTTGGCCTTCCGTTTAACGTAGTCTGGTGTAATAGCTTTGGGAGACCACAAGAGGTGATGCTGGTTGTGGGTGGGACAAGGCACAGGTATCACACACAGAACGCATTGATGCAGTGCAGGTGGCAGTCCTGTGATTCTAGTCACCAAATACGCAAAAGTTAACAAAGGTTTAAGAATGCACCATGTCCTCTACCAGATGTGTCTGGTGTGCAACCACCTTTAAAAAATGAAAAATCTCTAATTATTTACTCACCCTTATTCCATCCCAGATGTGCATGACTCTCTTTCATCTGTTGAACTCAAATAAAGATTTGAAGAAGAATATTTCAACTCTTTTGGTCCTAACAATTCAATTGAATGGGCGCTAAAATGTTGAAGCTCCAAAAATCAAGTCAGCATAAAAGTAATCCAACTCCAGTGGTTAAATCCATATCTTTAGAAATTATACGTGTGGGTGAGAAACAATAATCAAGTCCTTTTTTAGTATGAATTCGCCTTCCTGCTCAGTCAATCTCCACTTTAATTTCCACATTCTTCTCCTTGTGTTTTTAGTGATTCACGTTCTTCATGCATATCGCCCCCTACTAGGCAGGGAGAAGAAATTTGATCTGTTTCTCACACACACCTATCAAATTACTTCTGAAGACATTGATTTAACCACTGGAGTCGTATGGATTACTTATATGCTGCCTTTATGTGCTTTTTGGAGCATCAACATGTTGGCCCCATTCACTTGCATTGTATGGTTGAAATATTCTTCTAAAAAATAATAATTTGTGTTCTGCAGAAGAAAGTCATACACATCTGGGATGACATGAGGGTGAGTAAATTATGAGAGAATTTTCATTTTTGGGTGAACTATCCCTTTAAGTAAAGGTGCGTACACACTGCCAGCGACATCGCGTGCGACAGCGACTCCATACCATTCATTTTCAATGAGAGCACAGCGACTTCCGGCGACACGAGCTGTCGTGACCGTTGGCGACTAGATGTGGGCGTGTCCAGCGACGCGACAAAGTTGAGACAAGTTCAACTTTATTCAAATGAAGTGCGACTTACGGAAGCGACAGCCAATAGGAGAGAATACGGGAGAGCTCACATGATCCTTCTCTCTCTCTCTCTCTCTCAGCTCCTGCAGTAACGGAAAGATTAATGAAAGGCTAATTCTTGCTGTTAGAAATTTTCCAGTGCTCTATGATATGTCTCTTCCCACGTACAAGGACATTTTTAAGAAAAATACTGCGTGGAAAGGTGTAACTGAGATCGCGGGGATTTTGTGGATCCAGACAGACCGGCATTTGCATTTTCGCCGCAGATAAACAGCCACTCTGGCAAACAGCACGCCTTGTTTCTCATTCATCTTTGAGTCTTTTCCCTCCAAAATGTTTGTTTTTAGTGGCAAGAAAGGAGATTCGCTGTCAACAGCAATGGAATGACATCCGTGAATGTCATTTATAAACGTTACTAGGCAACCAGTAGTGGGAACGCCCACTAGACTTCACCGCCAGCCACTGGCAACCTGCAGCGACGAAGTCGCTGGCAGTGTGTACGCACCTTTACCCTGGCACTCACGCTTCACCCAAGTTGGGTTGAGAAATATGTATATAGAGACAAATACCATTGTGCAATATTTAGCTCTATTTATATCTGGAAAACAATACCCATATAGATTGGTAATTATAGGAAACATTTTCTGATTTTCAATGCATTAAAAATGCATCAGTCCCAAGCTTAGTTATGACACACTTCTGATTCAACCAATGGGATTTGCTGTCAGTGAACTCAAACCTGGCGTGATTCGTCTCAAAGATGCCATATTTAAATTTTGGTCTGTTTCTCACTCAACGCAGTCATAGGACTTCAGATTGCTTTGTGTTGAACAGTTTGAAACACATGAGGGATAGTAAATTATGAGTGCATTATGAACTATACCTTTGACCGCATGCAATTTTAGGAGCTAGAAGGTTTTTCAGACTTATAGCCATTTAAGTTGCTGTTGTAGTAGTTATAGGCAGTGTAGGACGTGTGTAGTTTTGCCCATCTGTTTAAACTATATTGTGACATGCTTTTTGTGTTTGCATAGAAAACATGGTTATGCAATCACAATGTATTTCAGAGCAAGTTGTATCATACCATGAGATCCGTGGATAGTTTGTCTCTTAAGATCTTTTAAGACTTTTTAAATAATAATCACCCGTGTGTATGAATTTGATGACGAGCAAAGCTTTTTCATGTTGCGTCATCAGTTCTCATGAAGGATCCCGTAATAACTCTGTTTACTCAAGGGAGGGAGGTGGCATTTATTGACAATAGGCTTCTACTGAAAATCCCTGGGAACTTCTGTAGATATTACAGTGAATGATGTAGGAGTTGCCTTTCAGTATCAAAACAGTTTTTACAGTTTCCTAGGGCCCTTTTTAAAAAACAAGGTAAACTGGAAGAACTAAATTTTCTTAATCAGTATTTTTATCTTTTTCTCTAGTAAAAAAAATATCCAAACAATCTTAAATCTTGAATTAAGTTTAATTTTCATACCCCATTTGCAATGTTTTTCTTGCATTAAGCATAAATAAATAAAATAGCAAGGTGGTGTTTATGCTTAATGCAAGAACAAATGACGTTTCAGTGGGGTCAGGGGATAGGCCTATATTGTCTGAAAACAAGGGGTGTTATCTTACTCAGTTTTGCTTCCCAAGTTAATATTGTTTTAAGGATGTTTAAATAGTTTTACTGAAAAACAAGACAAAAATAACGATTAAGTCATAATTTCTGTCATAATGCCCATTTATTTATTTTTAGCGTGATTTTGTGTTAAAGGATGCTAAAGGATATATTCTTTGCCAGTTTCAATCTTGCCCTGTTGGACAAACATTGTGCCGATCTCACAAGTTGGTTTAGTCTCCTGGCTCGGGTTCCAGGGAGCTTGCTCTCACAGGCCCGAACAAGCCCCTCTCTCGCCATGATTAATTGCTGGCAGTTTGAACTGTAGGGATCTTGCGTCAATAAATCGTCATGAAGGCTGATCTCCTGCTTGGAATGTAAACACAGAGGCAAGCTGGGATGTGACTGAAGCCAGGCCAGCACTCGTTAGGACTCTACAGGACCTGTGAGCCACTAGCGCTATTTATTTCACACCCAAACTTTATTACAGGAGATCTCACCACAGGTCTCTCTCTGTACTCTTTAATCTGCAGAAAGGCGAGGTCTGGATTTGTAAAGATTAAGAGTTGTTCTTATCTCAAACAAATGAAGGCAAATGTATTTTATCCAAACCCAGTGACTCTCTTTTTTGTTGTTGTGGTGGTAACACAGTGTAGAATGCATATTTTATTTTAAGTTCACATAAAAAAAAGAAAAATAAGCTTTTTAATTTTACAAGAAAAACCAACCATTAAAATGCATATCTGAATTGTGTATATACAGTGAGGAAAATAAGTATTTGAACACCCTGCTATTTTGCAAGTTCTCCCACTTGGAAATCATGGAGGGGTCTGAAATTGTCATCGTAGGTGCATGTCCACTGTGAGAGACATAATCTAAAAAACAAATCCAGAAATCACAACATATGATTTTTTAACTATTTATTTGTATGATACAGCTGCAAATAAGTATTTGAACACCTGTCTATCAGCTAGAATTCTGACCCTCAAAGACCTGTTAGTCTGCCTTTAAAATGTCCACCTCCACTCCATTTATTATCCTAAATTACATGCACCTGTTTGAGGTCGATAGCTGCATAAAGACACCTGTCCACCCCATACAATCAGTAAGAATCCAACTACTAACATGGCCAAGACCAAAGAGCTGTCTAAAGACACTAGAGACAAAATTGTACACCTCCACAAGGCTGGAAAGGGCTACGGGGAAATTGCCAAGCAGCTTGGTGAAAAAAGGTCCACTGTTGGAGCAATCATTAGAAAATGGAAGAAGCTAAACATGACTGTCAATCTCCCTCGGACTGAGGCTCCATGCAAGATCTCACCTCGTGGGGTCTCAATGATCCTAAGAAAGGTGAGAAATCAGCCCAGAACTACACGGGAGGAGCTGGTCAATGACCTGAAAAGAGCTGGGACCACCGTTTCCAAGGTTACTGTTGGTAATACACTAAGGCGTCATGGTTTGAAATCATGCATGGCACGGAAGGTTCCCCTGCTTAAACCAGCACATGACAAGGCCCGTCTTAAGTTTGCCAATGACCATTTGGATGATCCAGAGGAGTCATGGGAGAAAGTCATGTGGTCAGATGAGACCAAAATAGAACTTTTTGGTCATAATTCCACTAACCGTGTTTGGAGGAAGAAGAATGATGAGTACCATCCCAAGAACACCATCCCTACTGTGAAGCAGGGGGGTGGTAGCATCATGCTTTGGGGGTGTTTTTCTGCACATGGGACAGGGCGACTGCACTGTATTAAGGAGAGGATGACCGGGGCCATGTATTGCGAGATTTTGGGGAACAACCTCCTTCCCTCAGTTAGAGCATTGAAGATGGGTCGAGGCTGGGTCTTCCAACATGACAATGACCCGAAGCACACAGCCAGGATAACCAAGGAGTGGCTCTGTAAGAAGCATATCAAGGTTCTGGCGTGGCCTAGCCAGTCTCCAGACCTAAACCCAATAGAGAATCTTTGGAGGGAGCTCAAACTCCGTGTTTCTCAGCGACAGCCCAGAAACCTGACTGATCTAGAGAAGATCTGTGTGGAGGAGTGGGCCAAAATCCCTCCTGCAGTGTGTGCAAACCTGGTGAAAAACTACAGGAAGCGTTTGACCTCTGTAATTGCAAACAAAGGCTACTGTACCAAATATTAACATTGATTTTCTCAGGTGTTCAAATACTTATTTGCAGCTGTATCATACAAATAAATAGTTAAAAAATCATACATTGTGATTTCTGGATTTTTCTTTTTAGATTATGTCTCTCACAGTGGACATGCACCTACGATGACAATTTCAGACCCCTCCATGATTTCTAAGTGGGAGAACTTGCAAAATAGCAGGGTGTTCAAATACTTATTTTCCTCACTGTATATGTGTGTGTGTGTGTGTGTGTATATATATATATATATATATATATATATATGTATATGTGTTTTTAAATGAATTAATATTAGCAATGCACCTTATTACTGTGATCACGTAATACTGCAGTGTTTTTGTGACAGTTGGCGTACTGTGAAAATCTATGTTTCACCTGTTTGATCATATTCAACGTCTCGATATTTATGTATTTGCACTGAATTGGAATGGCTTATAAGTGTGATGCCAAGTAGATTTGAAATGTTTAATTAAAAATATAGTTGATGAATCTGGGTACTGATACATACTGTTTTTCAATACATTAACACAAATATAGCAATACTTATTTACCTACATTTTAATACATGAAAAATGGCATGTAGTGATGGCTTTGAGTGATGATGCAAACGAATCATTGAGTCAATTTCATATTCACAAATTGTGAGACAGGGAAGGATAGTCTGACATGGTGTTTAGATTATTTTTACTGGGTATGCAGCAATGTAGCGGCCGATAAAAGTAGCCTAATTATCTGTCTGCCTCTGCCAGAAAGCTTACAATGGGGCCTGATTAGATCTTCCAGCAGGACAATGATCCAAAACAAACATCAAAATCAACACAAAAATGGTTCACTGACAACAAAATCATGGTTCTGCCATAGCCATACCAGTCCCCTGACCTGAACCCCATTGAATATTTGTGGGGTGAACTGAAGAGGAGAGTCCACCAACATGGACCTCTGAATTTGAAGGATCTGGAGAGATTCTGTATAGAGGAATGGTCTCAGATCTGTTGCCAGGTGTTCTCCAACCTCATTAGGCATTATAAGGGAAGACTCAGAGCTGTTATCTTGGCAAAGGGAGGTTGCAAAAAGTATTTAATAAAATTGTGGCCAATGTGTTTTGGAGAAAAATATTTATTTAATAATGAAATATTTCCCCTGTTTCAATTGTTTTACTTCAATTAAAGGTTAGATTTTTAAATTTTTTTAAAAAATTTTTTTTTATGAAAGATCAAAAGGATAAACGATGCAGATTTTTTTTCACAGACTTCTATGCTCATATTTACCAAGGGTGCCAATATTTTTGGCCACAACTGTATGTATGTATATGTGTGTGTATATGTGTGTGTATATGTGTATATATATATGTGTATATATATATGTGTATATATATATATATATATATACACTCACCTAAAGGATTATTAGGAACACCATACTAATACTGTGTTTGACCCCTTTTCGCCTTCAGAACTGCCTTAATTCTACGTGGCATTGATTCAACGAGGTGCTGAAAGCATTCTTTAGAAATGTTGGCCCATATTGATAGGATAGCATCTTGCAGTTGATGGAGATTTGTGGGATGCACATCCAGGACACGAAGCTCCCGTTCCACCACATCCCAAAGATGCTCTATTGGGTTGAGATCTGGTGACTGTGGGGGCCATTTTAGTACAGTGAACTCATTGTCATGTTCAAGAAACCAATTTGAAATGATTCGAGCTTTGTGACATGGTGCATTATCCTGCTGGAAGTAGCCATCAGAGGATGGGTACATGGTGGCCATAAAGGGATGGACATGATCAGAAACAATGCTCAGGTAGGCCGTGGCATTTAAACTATGCCCAATTGGCACTAAGGGGCCTAAAGTGTGCCAAGAAAACATCCCCCACACCATTATACCACCACCACCAGCCTGCACAGTGGTAACAAGGCATGATGGATCCATGTTCTCATTCTGTTTATGCCAAATTCTGACTCTACCATCTGAATGTCTCAACAGAAATCGAGACTCATCAGACCAGGCAACATTTTTCCAGTCTTCAACTGTCCAATTTTGGTGAGCTCTTGCAAATTGTAGCCTCTTTTTCCTATTTGTAGTGGAGATGAGTGGTACCGGTGGGGTCTTCTGCTGTTGTAGCCCATCCGCCTCAAGGTTATGCGTGTTGTGGCTTCACAAATGCTTTGCTGCATACCTCGGTTGTAACGAGTGGTTATTTCAGACAAAGTTGCTCTTCTATCAGCTTGAATCAGTCGGCCCATTCTCCTCTGACCTCTAGCATCAACAAGGCATTTTCAGCCCACAGGACTGCCGCATACTGGATGTTTTTCCCTTTTCACACCATTCTTTGTAAACCCTAGAAATGGTTGTGCGTGAAAATCCCAGTAACTGAGCAGATTGTGAAATACTCAGACCGGCCCGTCTGGCACCAACAACCATGCCACGCTCAAAATGGCTTAAATCACCTTTCTTTCCCATTCTGACATTCAGTTTGGAGTTCAGGAGATTGTCTTGACCAGGACCACACCCCTAAATGCATTGAAGCAACTGCCATGTGATTGGTTGATTAGATAATTGCATTAATGAGAAATTGAACAGGTGTTCCTAATAATCCTTTAGGTGAGTGTATATATATATATATATATATATATATATATATATATATATATATATATATATATATATATATATATATCAGTATCTCACAAAAGTGAGTACACCCCTCACATTTTTGTAAATATTTGATTATATCTTTTCATGTGACAACACTGAAGATACACTGGACATTTTCACTTAGGGGTGTACTCACTTTTGTTGCCAGCGGTTTAGACAGGTTTAGGCTGTGTGTTGAGTTATTTTGAGGGGACAGCAAATTTACACTCTTATACAAGCTGTACACTCACTACTTTATATTGAAGCAAAGTGTAATTTCTTCAGTGTTGTCACATGAAAAGATATAATCAAATATTTACAAAAATGTGAGGGGTGTACTCACTTTTGTGAGATACTGTGTAATATATATATATATATATATATAATAAATCATGCCCTAACATAAGTTCATATGAAATTTGATGAAAAATACATTAATGAATTGGTTTAGAATATTTTTAGCCTCTCTCCAGTTAATTTGAGCTCACTACTCATAGCTAACTTACAGAGAATACTGCACTCCTACATTCTTTTCCTTTTGGGGAGGTTATCCCTGCTGGAGGTGAATTCTAAAGTACATTCATGCAGAAAGGCAGAAAGAAAGGAGTTTGAATGGAATTAGACCCTCTTACATGCACAGATGCACCGAAACCAAAAATACCCCTCAATCCTTTTTCAGCTTCAGTTTGGTAGCAGATGGTTTTGAATAATTCATGACAAGTTTGTGGGTAGCGTTCAGCATCACATTTATCTGGAAGACTGTTAGATTTGAGAATTTTCATGAAGGACTTCTCTGCCCAAAACCGATACAAGTGCGATTTTAATGTTCTTAAAGGGGTAGTTGACCACAAACAAATAAATGGTTTATTTACTCACCTTCATGTTGTTCCAAAGCTGTATGACTTTTTTCTTTCGTGGAATAAAAAGGAGATGTTAGGCAGAATCACAGCCTCAGTCAGCGTTCATTTTCATTGTATGAATATATGAAAGCGAATGGTATTTGAGAAATACTGCCGAACATCTACTATAGAGTAAGGAAAAAAAGTCATATGGATTTGAAACAACCAGCTTTTGAGAATTGTTTGAAGACTTTTTGTTATTGTTATGTTAAAATGTAGCTAATATGTGAAAGAAAGTGTCTAAAATATCTACTATACTTGTTTTTACTTGGTAATTGAAGTCAACATGAAACCGTGTTCGCAACCATTTCATGAAATGACACGTTTCTGGAGGGGAGGGGTTGAAAAGTAAGAGGGATTTGTGATGTCAGCAGAAAAGGAAAGTGGTTTTAGAGGTGCAGCAAGATAATACATTTTGATAAAAAGTTTACTAAGGCAAACATTTGTTTTATTTGGACCAACATGCATCAAAGAATTGTACACAAAAACACAAGGAATGTGCTTTAAAGGGATAGTTCACCAGCAGCATAAAAGTAATCTAGATACAAGGCTCTACAGTGCGACCAGTCGCATTTGCTTCTGAAAATTACTTTGTGGGTGTGACCCGATTGAAGTAGGGGTGGGAGAAAATAATCTATTCTCCGATGAATCGATTCTGAGAACGCGGCAGCGCAGTGGCACTTATACGTGCACCAGAGACAGATGTTAGAAACACATGCATATCCTAATGCTAAGCGCATCGTACAAAACTGATCGCAGACTTGATCAACCACACACCATTCGTCTCCTAATGAAACTACAATACCAAAATGAATTCACAAACTCGAGTACATGCAACGGGAGAGTTGATTTCATGATTACATGTCAACAAAGAAGCTTGCACCCATTATTGCGCTAATTTGAAACGCAAGGAAAAAACCCACCTGAAAATAATGATGAGACAGCGGTTAGGGAGAAGTGGGTGTAGTTTTTATTTTCTAATAATTTTTTGTCTGATGTTTCCCAATGTTTTTCACTACTCTTGCCCTCGTCGGGAAGAGAGCACACCAGATGGCTCATTAGATACATTTTAAGCAGGTGAGACTTCAACTCGCAGAGCAAACGGATGGAACAGCTCATACAAGATGCTTAATAGACTTTTTAAATAATAATCCCTCTATTTGTGCCACATTATTACCTGTTGTGAGGAAAGGACAAGCTGAAAAAAGCATTTTGTCTGACACCAAGAGAGTTGAGAATATTGATAAATGCTAATCCCAATGTGTCATTTTCATTATCTATGTGAATGTTGAAGTCAACAACAATTAAAGCTCTATCTACAGTAACTACAAGATCTGATAAAAAATGTGAAAATTCACCAAGGAAACCAGAATACAGCCCAGGTGATCTATACACTGTAGAAAAAGACGACAGATGATTTATTTATATCTGACGGTGTCACATTAAGCGTTATTAGTTCAAAAGTCTTAAACTTATCTCCTGTCCTCTGACTAACACTAAAAACTTCACTGTAAATTGTAGCAACACCTCCTCCTCGACCCTTCAGACGTGGTTCATGTTTATAACAATAACCTGGGGGTGTAGATTCATTTAAACTAATATATTCATCCGGTTTAAGCCAGGTTTCAGTCAAACAGAGCACATTCATACTATATGATCTGTAATAATTTCAATTACAATTAGCGTTTTGATGTAATAGTATTAAGTTTTCAAACCAATATGCCTATTTACTTTATTTTCTTATGTAAAGAGGTCAGTGTTTATCACTTTTTATGACAATACTGCCATACAAAGGCTGTAAATACACTGTACACCAAAAAAGCAGTTACGTGATTTGAGTGTGGATTTTGTAGTTACAGCAATTTTCTCAAAACCTGGTTATAGTTGAGCGAGACCTGTCTGTCTCTGGGCAACTTAGTCTAAGAATCCCAATTTTGGTCAAAATGTGAAGTTACTGTATTTTGCCGTTGCACAGCAGAATAATTCATAAAGAGAAAATGTAGATGTATTGGGAATCATTTTGAAATCGTATTGTGACTCTTGGAATCGGATCGAATCTTGAGGTGCCTAAAGATTCCCGACCCTAGATTAAAGCTCATGAAGTGTCACAATCTGAATACAAATTGCAACTCCCAAATGCATCTACACTGCGCAGTAGTTATGTTTCACACTGCGATTTGCTGCTTTTCATCACTTCAGTCAACCGAGCAAGTGCAAACATTTGTGTGAGACATTTAGTCAGCTTGAATGAAATGAAAAGCATTACATTTTACTTTAAAAGTTAAAAGTTTACAAAGCCTGGCCAACTGAAATATGCAGTATCTGATTATTGTACATTGTGTGACAGGAACATTAACTGTGTTTAGCAGTGCAAATGTCAGTTTAGAGTTCTTAAATACATTTTAGAGGACCACACTTCAAAGACTGAACATTGTGTTTTTGTATATTTATGTTCACAAGGTGAAGCAGGTTAACATAAGCTGCTGTTGTTTTTTGCAGACAGCCTGTCAAATTAACTGAGAGTATTACATTTGGTTTATAAGGATTTATAAACTCCTTTGTCATGACTCACACTATGTTCCTGAATTGTATTCTAATTAATGAGCTTAGTTTTCTCATGCCTTTTTGTGCATGTTATATTATGGCACATTAACGTTGCCATATGTAAAAGAAAAAACTGGGCTACAACTGTTCTCCAAAATTTTTGACTGTGCTCCTAAAACAATCTAAGCGTAAAGCCATGTATATGACTCCAGTAGTTAAATCCTTATCTTCAAAGTGATATGATAGGTGTGGGTAAGATCAATCCTTTTTTTGTATACTATAAATCTACACTTTCACTTTCACTTCCACATTCTGGTGTGGAAGTGACTTTCTCTTTCACATTCAGCCACCTACTGATTTGGTTGGAGCTGGTCAAAGGTTGAGATTTGTAGTAAAAAAGACATAAATATTGATCTGCGTAAAGGGATTCATGGAAAGGAGGAGGCGAGAACCGGCTTGACAATATAAAAAATAGTTTTAATATAAAACTGAGACAAAAAGATGCACAAAGGTGTTGGACAGCTATCCGTAAATCTCTCTCTCTGTCGCACTGCAGCTTCCAGTCGGCCTTTATCCCTCTCTGAGGCTTGATTAGCCTGATTAGGGGCCGGGTGTGCGGAATCACGACACAGCCCCGCCCTCTGCCCCTACATCGCTTTTATGCTGCCTTTGTATCCTTTTCAGAGTTCTGGTCACCATTCACTTGCATTGTGTGAACTGACAGAGCTGAGATATCCTTCTAAAAATCTTCATTTGTGTTCTGCTGAAGAAAGAAAGTCATACACATCTGGAATTGAATGATGGTGAGTGAATGATGAGCATGATGAGAGAATTTGTATTTTTGGGTGAACTGTTCCTTTAAGAATGTAAATTGTCATTTTTTTCATATTGACTTCACCTTCCTCTTCTATTAGTAGAATCCTCATTGAAACCTTTGGAGTAGGGGATAGAGAAAGTTAATTATTCAAGTTAAAGTAATAGTGGATGCAAGTGTGTTATTTTAAAGTGTGCAGTGGACTGTATCACTTGCACAAAGCTTTAATCAGGATGTGATTTTAGGGAGTTGTGGGTACATCTGTGCAAATTAGTCTGTGGTCTATGAAGTGTACACGAAAATGTCATCGTTATTACCCTATGAGTGCTCTAGAAAATATAGCACTGTGGAAATATGGCTTTGTTGGTGGAAGAAGAGAGGGATGGACTAGTCTAAACAAGACCTCTGAACAATGGAAATGGCGAGAGAGTAATGAGATTTATATGCTGTCATTGTCTCAATGATCCATTTTTCATCTAATCTAATTTGGGATGAAATGTACCCACATTCTGCCTTTTCTAATGAATTTAAGAAATGCTCCAGGCTTAGCTTTGCCAAATGGGAAGTTTACAATGTGTTTATTAGTTTGTTTCAATGAACACATTGTATGTGCTAATCCTGTGTTTATTGATGCCTTCAGATATAGATACCATTCTTGTCACCTTAAGGCATTATTGTGTTCCTCCCATTTTCTTGAATGGCAGAGCACTTGATTACGAAGTCTGGGCCGAATATGCCACATAATAGTGGAGGAAAAATAGCTAATTGCAAAGTTTAAGGGATTTTGACTTCAAAAGCTTGTTTTGTAGCCACAGCTAACACACGTCAAGTCATCATTCTGTCATAAAATTCTGTCAACATTTACTCACCCTCATGTAGTTCCAAACCCGTTGACTGACTTTCTGCCATGGAACACAGAAGGAGAAATTATGAGTAGTACTCATTATTTTCTACATAGATTTACAATCAATTTGGCTTTCAAGAATCGAAAAGGTACTATATCTGTGCTATATATGTACTATATATTTAAAGTGGTTTTTACGAATCATGCAGTTCTGCAGCCACAGACTAAACTTTAAGCTGTTATTTATGGACAATCTTGACATCCACCCTAGTATGTTTAAGAAGTAACAACTTCCAGTTTGCGAACAAATTATTCATTAAATATGATTATTTCAGGGAATCGATTGGTCCAGTTCACAAAACTGGTCTGGATGAATCTTTCACAAATCGGATTGATCCAATTATTGATTTCAATTCATTCAACGATCCGGTCGCAGTGGTTAATAACTTGCCGGAGTATATCAAAGATTAGGACTGGGTATTAATACAGATTTCCTGATTCGATATGATTGGGATTTACAAGCTCTCAATTCGATTAGATTTTTATTCAACATTGATTAATTTGGGTATATTTCAGTTATATGTCCATTTTGCTTCCTTATGAAATTCTCACCCAGCTAATGTTGTTAATTATACAGGGGACCTTCTAACTAGGTGCATTACGAAAATATTAATTTGACTGATTTTCTTTTATTAGTTTTTCATCAATTTGGTCACATTTTAGCTTTATAAAAATGAATAAAAGCCATGTATTCCATCAATAAATATGTTGTATTGCATATATTATATTTTGTTACGTGTTTATTGTTTACATGCATAAATTGCACTATTTCCAAGTATTTACATTGATTTGTTGAAATCCAGTACTGTCTCTTTAAGAAAACCGGCAGTTCTTAAAAGAGCATCTGTAAATGAGCGCATATTAAGGAAAGAGGACTCCAATGGCTTTACCTCATCAGTGCAATGTGTGTTGTTACAATTGTTTATTTTTTGTTGTTTTTGATCAGCAACTGACTGTAAAAAATAGTGTATTAAAAGATACATTTTTCAACGACAAATTGATTTCGTGGATCTTGTCTTTGTACAATCAGAATGAGAAACTTCTACTTTTAATGCACAGTGGAAGGATCTCACTGCTGGATTTCTTCCCCACTATACTAAACAATCACTGCTCACTGAAATGTGATCACCAGGCAGTGGCTAATCATAGTCATTTTTTGTTGCAGAGTTCATAATTTGTTTGCAAATGCGAGTGCTTTAATCTCATTGTAGTAGAAGGCTGTGCATAGAATTAATGATCCATCTTGGGATTTAAGAATCAATATTGAAATCGTTCAAATGAAGACGCATCGGAAAATCTATATTTTTACTCAGTCCTTTCAAAGATTATCAGTGAATAATTACTTAGATTTTGGTGTGTTCCTTAAAAGAAAATTATTGATTCAATAATTGAAATTGTGTGATTCAGAAGTCTTGAGGGTATAGAAGACTTCAATTTTTTGTTATGTCAGAGCTTGACAGCTTCAGTCCTCATTCACTTTCATCAAATAAAAAAAAAAAAAAGAAATGTCAAGGAAATTAATAAAAAATTCTACTTTTGTGTTTCACAGAAGAAAGACACACGGTTTGTACAACACAAGTAAATAATGACAGATTTTTCTTTTGGGTGAATGTTTAAAGGCTCAGACTAGCACTTGCTGTGCACGCCACCATTAAAAGTGTGTTTTATAGACACGGCTAACACACATCAAGGCATTTGTTTGCTAGTGTGTCTCCCAGGCGAGTTAGATTAAAGCTCCAGAGGCCAGAGCAGCCAGGCCAAACTTGATGAGGCACGCCGCACCATTATAAGGGAGACGGCAGGCCAAACCAACCAGACCACCACTGTTAGGAGCGCTCAGTGAGCCAGCACTTGTGTAAACGGCACCAGCTTCAAAGACCTACAGCCAGATGTGACGAGATGTTTGCTTTAAATAATCCTCAACATCTTTTGTTTTTAACGAGCAGGGTTGTTTCACAGCCACCACAGTTTTTTCCATTTCTTCTCGGAATTCTGTGAACTTATGAATGTGCTTTGTGTTCAGGAAGGGTTAGGTTTAGATGGCTACAGTCATGTTTTAAATGACGAATTTGCTTAAAGAGTTGTTTTTATGAAAAATCTAATATTTTTGAAATAAGAGTGTGATGCATTTTGAAAATATACTGTTACTTTCAGAACACAAAACCTTTTCTCAGAATAAAAAGGCCATTTAAGTGCAAAAACGCTAGTATCTTTAGTATATAATAATATTTATGTGTTCTAAAAAGCAGGAGAGAAAGAGGACTGTTATTCCAAAACACCAGAAGAACTAAAGATAAGACGAAAATGTGTGAAAGTATGTCAAGCTTTGTGTTGTTCCTAGCGGTGTGTAATACCTTCCATATTTTTCCTAAGGATCCCACAGTTTGAAACAAGCAATTAAATGTATTTGTAATAAGGTCTATTTTTAATTTCAGTCTGATTTTAAATAGTAAATGGTCTGCACTTATATAGCGCCTTTTTAACCTTAGCGGTATTCAAAGCGCTTTACACTGCGTCTCATTCACACACATTCACACACCAATGACGGCAGAGCTGCTATGTAAGGTGCTAGCCTGCCACTGGGAGCAACTTGGGGTTCAGTGTCTTGCCATGGACAATGTAGAGTCGTGTGGGCCGGGAATTGAACTGCCAACCCTGCGATTAGTGGCCGACCCGCTCTACTACCTGAGCCACAGCCGCCCCAAAAAGCTGCGTTCACACTGCCATCTACTTTGTCACTGCATGTCGCTAGTGTCTGGCAGTTAGGTCGCTAGTGTTGTGTATAGAGAGTCTAAATAGCACTGTTTCTTTACAATTAATATTATTATTATTATTAAAATATTAGGATCACATGAGCTCTGCCATCTAATCTCATATTGGGAAAAATTTGCATAAAGTTAAACATTTCTCAACTTTGTGACATCGCTGGACACGCCCACATCCAGTCGCCAACAGTCGCCGTTGCTCGTGTTGCCGGAAGTCGTCTGCTCTCATTGAAAGTGAATGAGATGTGGACGTTTTGTTGCTGCTTGTCGCTGGCAGTGTGAATGCAGCTTAACAGATGCGTGGCACATTTTAATGTGGATTGTCTTATGAACCTGTCCAACCTGCATGGAGTATTGAAGAATATTAAATACTTGGTCAGTGAAGCACTTTCTCATTTCATGTCTGAAAAGATTGTTTACATATACATTCTTAAAGCCCAGTGCAAAGCATTTGTGGCATAATGTTGCTTACCAAATTTTTTGGTGATAGGAGAAACAAGCAAGTGCACACAGACATTATATAATATAGAGACACAGAATATAAAACAAGGTAAGAGTATAAATAGACATAAAAACAAAATAGGACATATAACATAGAATGGCGTATGTACATGTGCATGTGGTATTATATGTGCAAGGTAGGGTATGTACTGTTATTGAATTAAATATGAGTGAATTGACATGATATATTTATACATTATTGCACTATGGAGTCCTGAAGGCAGTTTAATTCTTCATGTGGTAAATGACCTGAGGGTAAAAACTGTTCTTGTGCCTGGTTGTCCTGGCGCTTAGCGCTCTGTAGTGCCAGCCTGAGGGCAACAGTTCATAAAGGGAGTGGGCAGAGTATGTGGGGTCCAGAGTGATTCTAACTGCACATTTCCTCAATCTAAAGACATACAGGTCTTGGAGGGTGGGCAGGGGGGCACCAATAATCCTCTCAGCAATCCTGACTGTCCGTTGTAGTTTCCTTCTGATTTGGTGGCTAAACCGTGTGCCAACAGTGCCATGAATTGAATTTGTATTGTTTAAAATGATTTATGTTGCTGCGTTTAACTGTTTACAGCTCTATAATGATATTTTAAGATGTGAGGGAGAGTGCGGTGTGTCCCTACTTTGTTGTGGTTCTGAGGAGTCTTATCTTTAGCCTAATAGTGTGCAGTCCTCCTTGTGTTTATTTTTCTGCTGTAGATAAGACAGCTGGGCTGCTAAATAACAACTTTTATCTGGTTTAAGTTCCACGTTTTGGGCTGGAACATGGTGGGCTTCACCTCACATCAGTCAGTGAAATGACGGTGGACTAAAATAGCACTACAGGAATACCTGTGATTACTCAAGCTACATTCAACTTCTGAAGCGCAATGACACAATTTTTGTTCTTTGGCAAGTGTCATCATACTCAGGCCTGCAATTAGGGTGAACTGTGTAGTTCCTGTGCCTACAGCGTCACCAAATGGAATTACAAAAATAACTATATATAGGTACATTTTTATAAATAAAATGTGAGTGGCGCTTGCAGTGTCAAAACTTGTCCCCACAATGTCCCACCAAGTGCCTCGGTAGACTACCCCAAGTCAAAAGAGCCCATCCCCATATTTCTTCGAAATTCTAATGCAGAGATATGGGTGTTGCTATACGTTTGCTAGTGTGCTCTGGATGGTAGCTCGGCAGTTGCAAGGGTAATAGCTAAAGTCTGTTTGTTAGCCCAAGTCAGTAGAACCCATCCCCATGTCTATGTAATGTCCTGGTGCAGAGAGAATAACTGTTGCTATATGGTACTGGGTGTCCGGAATGGATTCTAGGCAATTGCCAGGGGGACATCTAAAGTCTGTTTGTTAGCGTGAGTCAGTAGAACCCATCCCTATTTCTCCACAGTGTCCTGGTGCAGAGATACGGCCGTTCTATACGATCGCTGAGGTGTTCTAAATGGTTGATGGGGTGTGGCTAGACAGTTTCTCGGGCTATTCTGAATGGCTGCTTGTTAGCTAGAGTGACACAAGTCAACCCCCATGTCTCCATGACATTTTCAATTGAAGATATTCAATAGATCCATTTTCAGCCATTTTCAATAGATGTCTATGACCTTAGGGTGGTCTTGATGGTTGCTAGGATGTCATTGTGGCATTCAGATCCAGATAAATTATCCCTCAGATTTCTTGTCAATGTTAAATCTACGGGATTAATCAAATGCTCGTTGGGCGAACAACGCTTATAAAAGTCATTGCACAAGTCTTCTTAATGAGCTGGTTGAGTTTGCACTTCATTCATGGTTGTATGACAAATGGTGCGGGATGAGTTAAATGCCGAACTTTAGAAGAATTGTTTAGGGATTTTATTGAATCTCTAAACGAAGGTCAGAGTAACTGTAATACTGTCACCTTACAAAAGCAAGTGCCAGTAACTACTGTTTCCAAACAGGTTTACTGTACTCTAACCCATCTGCCATCGGTTGAACAAACAAAGCCCCACCCTAAACTTGCACTATTGGTTGGGGTAATGTTTCTGTATGTAGCCGGATGGTACTCTCAATCAGAGCAATGTTTGTTTGAAACCTGTCATTATTTTTGCAACTCTGTCTAGTGATTGTACTGGTGCATCAATCACACTGTTCACCTTTAATTGAATTGCAACTAAGTCCCTTCTCTCTCTTGAGTCTCTGATGCTGTAGTCTTTGTTTTGTTGATCTTTCTGAATGCTGTTAAACCATTTAAAAAGAAGATCCGAAAGTAGATCCGATGAGGAACTGGAGGAAGCCAATAAGTAAACAGAGGCAGGAGAAATCGAGAGGCAGCCAGTGCTGCTGATAGAGCTGTTTCCTGCTGCAGAGGGAATGGCAGTAAGGCCAATTGGAGTGGATGAACCGGCTCATTAGTGGCACTGGTCTGCAGCAGTTACGCCAGCCAGCACTCACAGTCCTTTACCAGCACGCTCAACAGTAAGCAAAGTGCACATACCACTGATTTCATCTGGTGGCTCATGTTTGTTTGACTATGTTTTAATACTTTGTTTGCTTGGAGATATTTTGGGAGTATTGGCCTTGGAACACATGTTCAAGTTTCTGAGTGCATTAGCTTTTATGAAAGGATAAAGAAGACAAAAAAAGTTATATTTCATTAATTAAATACAAATGTTTTATTATTGTATACAGAGAATTAAAATTGTGTTTATATAATGGTAATATAATATAATTAGAGTTGCATTCCAAAAAAATTGTTTTGACCTTTACCATTTGAAAATACCCTGTTGCAGTAGGGTATAGTGTATAATGTCATAACTAAATGTTTCCAAGCTTGAGTGGGAGGACGAACACTGTTATGTGTCTTTGTTTAGCTACAAATGCATATGTATGTTTTTTTCACGGCTGAGTTCCATCCAGCGTTGTACCCTAAGGGCCCTCAGGCCATCTCTCTCCATGCATGGCGTCATGGGCAGCCTCTGCGTTGAGGAACAGCTGTGGGCCATATGGCAATGCAACACCCCCGCATTCCTCCCTTTCCAAGCGTATTTTCATTTGTAGCTGACAGCTTCATTGGGCTTCTTTGTCCCCGGGAGGCCCTTGGGTGGATGGCTGATGTTGTCTTTACCCAGGGGGCTCTGTTTCTGTGGCTTTGCATGCCTCTCCACCAATTCCTGCTTCTCTGTGCTCTAAAGACTTGTATGGTGTCTATATGTTTATGGTTTATGTGCATCTGCTCACATCTACAGTGAAAAAGCTTTACTGTAAATTTCCATTAAAACATTTTTATTATTATTTTATTTCCAATGCAGATTCATTAAGTGCTATATTTCCGCTTTGAACGTACATTTTCTAACATGTAAACTCAGGATAACATTGTGGTCTAACAAGGTGTGAAGAGATAAAATGACAAGCGAAAAAAGAGTTTTTGTCATAACCAGCTTTTTATTTCTGTGACGTAGCACTGGGAAGCCCCGCCCACTGTGAAATCTTATTGGTCCAAAATCATGCTGACATATAACGTTCATTAAACATGGAATATTAGTAACATTTTACAATTAGTCAATAAACATACTTTACACAAACGCATTGCCAACGTGTTGGCGGTAACAAAACTCAGTATTCAAGGGGGCGATAGAGTAACGTTTAAAAGTCTGTGCCAATCAACTGGATGTGTTATTATTCATACAAGTTGCTATAAACATTGGTATTAGTCGGCTTGAAAGAAAAAACTCACCTTAGAAGCAGATAGTTCACACTAATGCTACATGATCTTGCATTGTGTTATGAATATGACACATTTTGGAACTCAACATCGCACAAGATCAAACTTGCAGAGCAAGAATCATCTGCGTTCACATACTTGCGTGTACAGTATGTTTCGGCCATATGGATTTGTTTGTTAAAATTAACAATAAACAGTATGTTTTACAGCTTTACTTATTAATCTTGTTTAATATTAATCTATGAAAAAACTGTTGTTCTTTGTTTGTTCATAATGCATCAACTAATGTTAATGTATAAAGCTTTTAACCTCCTGAGACCCGAGTGACTGCTTTAAGCATTTTCCATTTTTAATTTGTAACAATAGCACCAAATAAACATGCAAAAAACAAACAAACCAAAAATTCTAGAGCAAATCGTTTTTCTAAAAATGCATTTTCACATATGTGGTAGGGCTGGGCGATATGGCCTAAAAATAAAATCTCCGATTTTATTTTTTTTAATTCGATTTACGATTTTTTCCCGATTTTCCCATCTACTTATTAAGGAAATCAATACGACAAACGGCAGACAACTTAAAGCAAATTTTGCTTTTATTTAATCAAAAGCAAGACAAATGTAACCCCCATTTCTGGGATGAAGTTTCTTGGGAACAAACTTCCCACTCTCGCCGGTAGCCATGTTGTCGCTTGCTGTATGCTGTTGCCGTTTCGTGTGTGCTATGATGTTGTTGTTGTCGCTTGCCATACTGCTTTGTGAAACTAACGCTACGGATGCTCCGGGGAGCCAAAAATGCGCCATTACACAAAAACTCGATTTACTTATTTTTTAAATCGCCCGCAACAAAAAATTCGAATTAATTCATTGAATCGATTTTTCGCCCAGGCCTAATATGTGGACAACGGGACTAATTTTGAAATTTACAGATATTAAAGCTGAATAAATGTTTCTTATTCAAAATAATAGCCAGCATCATCCAATCACTGCCAAACATGTTAAAATAAAATGCAGTTGGGGGCCTGGGTAGCTCAGTGAGTATTGATGCTGACTAGCACCCCTGGAGTCGCGAGTTCGAATCCAGGGTGTTCTGAGTGACTCCAACCAGGTCTCCTAAGCAACCAAATTGGCCTCGTTGCTAGGGAGGTTAGAGTCACATGGGGTAACCACCTCGTGGACGCAATGAGTGTTTCTCGCTCTCAATTGGGCGTTGAATCTCACTCTGCCATGAATAAAGAATAGCATGAGCCTCCACATGCTGCGGGTCTCCGCGGTGTCATGCACAGCGAGCCACTTGATAAGAAGCATGGATTGACTGTCTAAGAAGCAGAGGCAACTCAGACTTTGTCCTCCGCCACCCGGATTGTGGCGAGTAACCGCGCCACCACGAGGACCTACTACGTAGTGGGAATTGTGCATTCCAAATTGGGGTGAAAAATGAGGATAAAAAAATGTTGCATTAAAAATTCTGAATCTATGTATTGATTATCATTATCCCATGTCTGCCAAGCATGTTGAGCAAGCTATAGGATGTCCCTTTGCTCCCTATTTAGTGAATGGCTTCACCTGTCTGTCTGCACTGGTCTCAGAACAGTTCGAAATGCACCTTATTTTCATCCTAACTCTATTTAAAGCCTCTGAAAGCATACATTTTCAACTTTTGAATAAATTCATTGGCCACATTCACGCAGCAGCAGAAAACGGTTGTCAGACCTGTTTTGAGTACTTAATACAGTTACGTTTAAGCTGTTGTCAATTAATTATGATCTGATTGATGACCTTGATTGGACTCATTTATAAACGCGGCGGCAATTGTTATAAGACATGCCGGTTTTATGGATGTCACCATCTTTTAGTGGCTGTCACTATGGTTACAGCTGTTAGAATATGGTTGTGACATAGCTTGTTCATTCATACAGACAGTTTTCAAACTGCTACTGTAAGCTGTTGTATGAACGGGATATTTCAAGACACCAGTAAGTAAATACGGTTGTCAATCGCAAACACTGACTGTGTGAACATGGCATTGATTCTCAATATGAAAAAGCACAGTAAATATAGGTATGCATTAACTAATTTTAATAAACGGAACCATATTTGTACAATTATAACAAAATAAAACAATGAATATGGACATAATTTATCAGTTCGCTGATCAGTGCGCTGAAATACTTTATAAAGCGGCATGTCAAACGAAACTAGAGACGCTATTATTGTACCAGTTCCAAAAACCCAAATTACCAAAAAAATCTACAATGAATGATTTTAGGCCACTGGCACTTACATCGGATGCCATGAAATGTTTTGAAAAGCTGGTTCTACAATCCTTAAACGCTACAGTGCCAGATACAGTGGATCCTCTACAATTTGCCTACCACCGAAATAGATCAGTGGATGATGCAGTAGCACTGGTACTTCACTCCACATTGGAACATCTGGACCTGAATTACAGCTCGGCCTTTAACACTATCTGACCAACGAAACTGATTGTGAAGCTGGCAGACCTTGGAGTGCCAACAACCACATGTAACTGGATTTTGGATATCCTTATAGACAGACCGCAGGTGGTGAGGTTGGGAAACAACGTCTCTGCTGAGCTTACTATCAGTACTGGAACTCCGTAGGGCTAAACTTTATGCCCTGTACATGCATGACTGTTTTTCTACCCAGGATAACAATCTCATCTGTAAATATGCATATGACATGACCATACTTGGACTCCTTAAAGGCAGGGAACTGGTGAGCAGAATTATAGTCTATGGTGAGGAAAATGACCTGGTCCTTAACATAGATAAACCTAAAGAAGTAATGATTGACTTTAGGAGGAAAGCTCCCCCTCTGCAGCCTCTTATCAATAAAGGGTCTGAGGTGGAGCAGGCTGAGAGTCACAAGTTTTAGTCCTTCACATGACTGTAAACCTGAGCTGGGCTGATAACACCATGGCCATAGTGAAGAAAGCACAGCAGAGGCTTTACTTCGTCAGGCTGCTGAGGAAGTCCAGACTCAGCCGACTGCCCCTCACGCAGGCTTACAGAAGACTTGTTGAAAGTATTCTCAACTGCGGCATTACCGTATGGTTTGGAAATACCACCCAGGCTGAAAGATACTTCAACGGGTCATTAAAACTGCAGAGAGAATCATCGGCTCTGAGCTACCCTCTATGGAAATATTATACACACAACATTGCATGAGAAAAGCGCAGAGAATTCTAATTGAATCACCCAGCTCACTCTCTGTTCAAGTGGAATAACTCAGGATATATCTTAAGACATCAAAAGCCCCCTTTCGACTGTTTGGAACGTCTGGAAAATCGAAAGTCCGGAGAAGAAAAGGTGAACCCTACCATGAGTCCTGTGCCATGCCAACAGTGAAGCATCCTGAGACCATCCATGTGTGGGGTTGCTTTTCATCCAAGGGAGTGTGCTCTCTCATAATTCTGCCCAAACACTCTGCCATGAATAAAGAATGGTATCAAAACATCCTGCAAGAGCAACTTCTCCCAACGATCCAGGAGCAACTTGGTGATGATCCGTGCATTTTCCAGCATGATAGAGCACCATGTCACAAGGCAAGAGTGATAATGAAGTGGCTCGGAGATCATTACATTGAAATTTTGGATCCGTGGCCAGGCAACTCCCCAGATCTTAATCCCATAGAGAACCTGTGGTCAATCCTCAAAAGGCGAGTGGACAAACAGAGGCCCCCAAATTGTGATAAACTCCGAGCACTAATAAGGCAAGAATAGATCGCCATCAGTCAGGATTTGGCCCAGAAGCTGATATCCAGCATGCCAGACTGAGTTGCAGAGGTTATGAAGAACAAAGGGCAACACTGTAAATATCGACTCTTTGCATATATTGAATGTTTTTGCCAATAAAAGCCTTTAAAACTCATGAAATGTTTTCCAGTATACCATAGAAACATGTGAACAAATAATCTATAAATACTGAAGCAGCTAACTTTGCAAAACACAAAATTTATGTCACTGCCAATACTTTTGGCCACGGCGGTACATTTCAACATGTTCACATACATTTACATACTGGTAACTCTTTGATGCTACAGTAATTTAATAAATACTTTTGTATCCGGAAATTACAGTTGCTTTTGTTTATTTATGAAAACTGTTATTAGCATTTTGGCTGTGTACTCACAGAACGATGCAGACACCCCAACGCAGAACTGTAAATGCAAAGCAACATGTTGGCCACCACGCGGAGTCTATAACATAGGTTCGACGCAGAAGAATAAATCATCCTTTAGAGGTTTCTTACCAGAGGCACTTGTTGGCTCTGTACTCGTAGAAGCACTTCACGGAAACCGACGCCATGCTGTTTTGTCACTTGACTTGGTGCACCAGTAGTTTAACCCTTAAATGACAGTCTAGAGTTTTGTGAATAGTATTCGGTTTTAATTAATTTAAATTATACGTTGCATATAGCGAATACTACGTCCATGCATGTGGACGTGGGGTTGCACGACAGTAAATGTTAAAAGTGTTGTCGGTGCTACAGATTGAAATTAACCAAGATTAATGTGTGCTGTTCATTGTTTGTTCATGTTAATTATTGCATTAAAGTTAAGAAATACAACCTTATTGAAAGTGCTACTGAAATGTGGTCTGATTGGCTGTGATTTTGCCGTGTGGTGAGTAATGGATCCTGTAAATTACAAACTTAGATGAAAGCAAATAAAATCTTCCTCCAGCTTTAAAGAACTGTGGAAATCCAGCTGGAGGAGGTGCAATTACATGGCTTTAAACCAAAATAACGTTTTGACTTTACTCATGTAGCACTGAAGTAAATAATGAGTCATTAAGCAAAGAACAGAAGCTTCTAGTGAAATTGTGTCACTTACAGCTTACAGTTAGGCATGCTAGATTTGATGAGATTACCTGCTCTGTTTTGGGGATGAGTTACCGTTGGCCGGGGCTTGGGCTATTGCAGGGGTCGGCAACCTATGGCACGCATGCCAATGCTAGAGGGGTAATCAATGGAACAGCAATGGCGAGAGAGGAGTAGACCATTCTATCGGATAGTAGACTATCCGCACCTGCATTCCAATCTACATCTTGATGTAATCCTTCCTCATGATCACGCAATGTGAACGGGAGGCTAAACAAAAAGTTAAAATGTGATGAGACTGCAGTATACCAAACAGACTCGTGCAGCATGTGCAAGTCATTCGTGCATCACGAGCCGGCAGCACTTCGCTTTTGGTTAATTGCACGAGTAAACGCTCCTCTTTGCTTTGGTCAGGCACTGCATTTCAAAAAGGTTGCCAACCCCTGGGCTATTGAGTGCAACACTGTTAACAAGACAAATGCCACTAAGCCTGCGATTCAACGAAAAGGCAAAATTCAATGCATTTGAATGCAAGTTAGTTGGAGACCTACAGGTACATGAAGCAAAGGGATATATATTGTGTACACTGTACATATATTTAGCTGATTTAAGATTATTGGTATCAACTGTTTGCTCTGGATTTTGAAGAAATATTGTGTAAAATAAATAGTAAAAAGCTAATTTTTGTCTTTTTTTTTTTTTTAGATTTTTTTTAAATAGATTTATCAGATGTATTGGTAAGAAAAAAGAAGTCAACGTTTCCTTACATGATGAAACGTACATTTTTATTCATCATCTGTGGTTTTTTAATAATTTGACCCTCCAATAAAAGCTATTTAGTATTGAAACAAAAAAGACGGACCACAATATTCATTAAAATGTCTTTTGTTTTACACATACTGTAAGTTAGAAAGTCATATGGGTTTGCAATAACATAAAGATTAGTAAATGAAGATAGCATTTTCATTTTTGGGTAAACTATCCCTTAAACATTCCAGGCATTCTCAAGTGGGCTAATGGATTCAAATCATTGGGAAAACGTTGGACACTGTCATTTTTACATTGCCTCAACAAACACCAACAGGTGGAACCTACTGATCCAACAAATCCCAACCGTTGCTGGAATTTGATGGCATTTGTTGGGGCAGTGAAAACTTGCCAATAAACATGTATTTGCATGCATGCAAAAAGTTTCACTAAGTTGCAGCCTACTAAAGACAGAGTGGTTGCAGTGTGCTGTTAAGACAGTACAACCAAAGCGTGTATGTGCAGAGCGCTCTGACTCGTTCCTTCTGAGTGAGGAGGCAGGGAACATGGCGGTGGTTTGGCATGCTCTACTGAAGGAACCCACAGGCTCGTCTGTGGTGTACCTCCCCTCTGTGTCAAGAGGTTCAATTTGACCAAGAAACTACCAGGGAATTCTGGGTCGGTTGAGGCAAATGACGTGAGAGAATATGTCCACACAACATTCAAAAACATCAATTTACCAACCTAAGAAAGTTGCATGGACTTTGGAATTAGGTTAACATGCATTTAAAGCTATAGGTCATCCAAAAATGAATTTTTTTTGACGTTTTTACTTTCATTGAATGGAAAAATGTTATGGATTCTATGAAAGTAAATGGTGACAGAGGCTGTCATCCTGTCTATCTCCTTTTGTGTTCCATGGAGTAAAGTCAAATGGGTTTGGAATGATACAAGGGTGAAATAATGATAGCATTTTATTGCTTTGCTTCTAGTTGCATTGGGCTAAAACAAAATGGGAAAGAAGTCATCATAGTTTGCTTAACACATCTGAGATATTAATTACTCTAACTGGCTATCTAACTTCTAATTAAATTCCAATCTGACCTATTTGGTTCTTTAAATGCACATGCGGATTTGATTAAAATAGCTGGATTGACTTATGCCAGTGTTTATTGTAATGGGCACAGATATATCGAAATCAGGATTGCCACACATTTTTTAAGTGGAAATAAAATTGGAAATTTCCATGACTTTTCCTGGCCTAGAAATCACAATTTTAAAAATCTCTAATATTTCTCTGAATGTTATTCTGTGATATAAGACAAAGCAAACTAATGATGACATACTATATACACCGATCAGCCATAACATTAAAACCACCTGCCTTATACACTCACCTAAAGGATTATTAGGAACACCTGTTCAATTTCTCATTAATGCAATTATCTAATCAACCAATCACATGGCAGTTGCTTCAATGCATTTAGGGGTGTGGTCCTGGTCAAGACAATCTCCTGAACTCCAAACTGAATGTCAGAATGGGAAAGAAAGGTGATTTAAGCAATTTTGAGCGTGGCATGGTTGTTGGTGCCAGACGGGCCGGTCTGAGTACTTCACAATCTGCTCAGTTACTGGGATTTTCACGCACAACCATTTCTAGGGTTTACAAAGAATGGTGTGAAAAGGGAAAAACATCCAGTATGCGGCAGTCCTGTGGGTGAAAATGCCTTGTTGATTCTAGAGGTCAATGAACAATGGCCAGACTAGTTCGAACTGACAAAGTCTACAGTAACTCAGATAACTGCTCTGTACCATTGTGGTGAGAAGAAAAGAATCTCAGAATGCTATTCTGAGATGTGGGTTGGTGCTGTTGACATACACAATACACTCACCTAAAGGATTATTAGGAACACCATACTAATACTGTGTTTGACCCCCTTTCGCCTTCAGAACTGCCTTAATTCTACGTGGCATTGATTCAACAAGGTGCTGAAAGCATTCTTTAGAAATGTTGGCCCATATTGATAGGATAGCATCTTGCAGTTGATGGAGATTTGTGGGATGCACATCCAGGGCACGAAGCTCCCGTTCCACCACATCCCAAAGATGCTCTATTGGGTTGAGATCTGGTGACTGTGGGGGCCATTTTAGTACAGTGAACTCATTGTCATGTTCAAGAGACCAATTTGAAATGATTCGAGCTTTGTGACATGGTGCATTATCCTGCTGGAAGTAGCCATCAGAGGATGGGTACATGGTGGCCATAAAGGGATGGACATGATCAGAAACAATGCTCAGGTAGGCCGTGGCATTTAAACAATGCCCAATTGGCACTAAGGGGCCTAAAGTGTGCCAAGAAAACATCCCCCACACATTACACCACCACCACCAGCCTGCACAGTGGTAACAAGGCATGATGGATCCATGTTCTCATTCTGTTTATGCCAAATTCTGACTCTACCATCTGAATGTCTCAACAGAAATTGAGACTCATCAGACCAGGCAACATTTTTCCAGTCTTCAACTGTCCAATTTTGGTGAGCTCTTGCAAATTGTAGCCTCTTTTTCCTATTTGTAGTGGAGATGAGTGGTACCCGGTGGGGTCTTCTGCTGTTGTAGCCCATCCGCCTCAAGGTTGTGTGTGTTGTGGCTTCACAAATGCTTTGCTGCATACCTCGGTTGTAACGAGTGGTTATTTCAGGCAAAGTTGCTCTTCTATCAGCTTGAATCAGTCGGCCCATTCTCCTCTGACCTCTAGCATCAACAAGGCATTTTCAGCCCACAGGACTGCCGCGATACTGGATGTTTTTCCTTTTCACACCATTCTTTGTAAACCCTAGAAATGGATGTGCGTGAAAATCCCAGTAACTGAGCAGATTGTGAAATACTCAGACCGGCCCGCCTGGCACCAACAACCATGCCACGCTCAAAATTGCTTAAATCACCTTTCTTTCCCATTCTGACTTTCAGTTTGGAGTTCAGGAGATTGTCTTGACCAGGACCACACCCCTAAATGCATTGAAGCAACTGCCATGAGATTGGTTGATTAGATAATTGCATTAATGAGAAATTGAACAGGTGTTCCTAATAATCCTTTAGGTGAGTGTATATCAATATCAATCAATATTATATATTAATATTATAATTTCCTAATATCTAATATTATTTATGTATTATTATTATTATTATTGTTATTATAGAATTATTATTATTATCATCATAATTTCATATACTAAAATTTTTGAATAATTACTAAAAGTACATATTTCCAGGCTTTCCATGAACCATTATTGGATGACAAGACAAAGATAAGTGATAATGTCATACACTATACATAGTCATGGATAACATGGAAAAATGATACATATAATATATAATATTTATATAATACAATATTATACAGGATATTAATATTATAATTTGTACATTATTATAACCATGCACTATACTATTATATTTTGAATGATTATTAAAATGACACATGACAGGAACATGTAAATGGAAATCACATTTTTTAAATTCCCTAATATTTCCAGGTTTCCCATGACCAGTTATTGGATAACAAGACAATGTCATGTGATGTCATATATGGTCATGGAAAACATGGAATTATCATTCCATGAGCATGTTTCTATATGTAAAACTATATGTAATATCATTTAATATAAAGTAATACATAATTTATTTATATATCATATTTTTATAAAACTAAAGTATACAGTATATTGATATTATAATTTATTAATTTCTAATACGTTTTTTTAAATTATCATTTTAATCATGTACTAGAGTATTATTTTGTAAATAATTACAAAAATTATATATAAATGGAACATATAAATGGATTCCAGGAACACGTCCTCTTATAAAAGCAGCAATCGAATTGTGTTTACATTAAATAAACCTGCAAGATTGAGTTTACAGCCCTGTTGTTATGACAACACTGAGATGCTCTTCAATGTACAGAAAAATCCAGGATCATGCTAAATTATTACACCCAGCTAGCTCAAGAACCCCAAAACGAGGCCCTGGCCCGGCAGCAATCATTGTTTTTGCTGACGTCAGTAGAGTTTGTTTGTTTTGAGGATAAATATGCTCCGGGATTAATATTCCATAATCCAGTGCGAGATCTGCATGAGCCCATCGGAGGTTTGAGAGCACATGTAGATGCAGTATCCAGACCCCTGGCTTGACCTCATCACAGCACTTCACATGCAAAAACTGTACAACAGAGCCAGGCCACAGACGTCAGCTGCTGTGATTGAGGTTATGTTAACGCTCACAGGGCCACGACCTCACAGGCCTCGTTACTCACAAACAAACTGCCTGGTCTGGCTCACGCAACGGCCTGACATGCAGAATGAGCTCTGCTTCTGGAATGTTCTGTTTTTTTTCCGACTTATTTTTATTTAATTATATAATGTAATTTAATCATTCTTAAAGTATGATACATTTTTTATGTTGATTT
This sequence comes from Xyrauchen texanus, assembly GCF_025860055.1. Lineage (NCBI taxonomy): Eukaryota > Metazoa > Chordata > Actinopteri > Cypriniformes > Catostomidae > Xyrauchen > Xyrauchen texanus. Next base: position 39,472,832 of record NC_068293.1, on the reverse strand, counting down.
ATAAAAATATTTATGATTCAATTCAATTCAATTGAGGGAATTCTCTTACATGGGGAAACATTTGAGTCTCTAGTTATGAAGAGTGTTCCAGATAATCACTTATGATGTTCCATTTCAGTTAGTTTGCTGCATTATGGTAAATGGTCTGCACAACCATTGCGGTATTCAAAGCGCTTTACACTGCGTCCCATTCACACACATTCACACACCAATGACGGCAGAGCTGCCATGCAAGGTGCTAGCCTGCCACTGGGAGCAACTTGGGGTTCAGTGTCTTGCCCAAGGACACTTCGGCATGTGGAGTCATGTGGGCCGGGAATCGAACCACCAACCCTGCGATTAGTAAACAACCTGCTCTACCACCTGAGCCACAGCCGCCCCTAAATTAGGGGCCGTTCACACCTAAAGTGTTGTTCGTGTGCACTGTTCATTGTGCTAAATCTTGCATCTTTTTTAGAGCAAGAAAGGCCTTTTCTTTCTTAATGCATATAGTTGTTAATCACAAGTGCATTTTTCCCCCTCTGAAACTATGCATACATTTTGCAGGAAACCCTTAAGGTTTGTGTCAGAGGTGTCTACGTTGAAGCTAGGATCTCTGCTATCTCCTGATTCCCAAATCAACTTTAATTAGAAGCCGTCATATCCTGAGGCGCAGACTCACCCGCTCAGATGTGTTGGCATTAATGAACTACTTCTCTACAAGCGTATTTAGAGAGCGCTCTTCCCTGACAGCATACAAAGCAGCATGTACAATTACATGTGATGATGACTAGACCACCTGCCGAGAGAGAGGAGCCAGCCGACCTTTGCATGCACTTTCTGTCTTACCTGCTTATGGCTTGGAGTTGAGTAAGTTTCTATTGTGTTTGGATAACCAAGTACAAAGTACAATTCCTGACACCCATGTGTGAAAAGGACCTGAGGAGATGAACATTTTGTCATTATTTACTCGCCCTCATTCAGTTGTTCAAAACCTATATACACTCATTTTTATTGAAGAATCTGCACACAGCTCTTTTCCCTATAATGACTGTTCAAAGTGACCATGTTGAACTCCAAAAGGGACAAAGATCCAAAATGCAACCATTTTTTGAATCTGTAAATAATGGCTGAATTTTCATTTTTGGGCATACTATTCCTCTAAGACATTATGGAAATCAGGTGATATAATGAGTTATTTATAGACAATAAAATTTTGGAAATTGTTCATTACTCTCACCTGTGGACGTCAGATTGCTCCTTGTGACTTCTATATGTTTTTTTAGCACCTATAAAGGATGCAAGATCCTACTTTGGCCAATGTGCAGATTTGTAGGTTTTATAGTACAAAGGCTGAATGCAGAATTATATAGATTGCTAGTAAAACGTTTGGACAAACCCACATATTCTTTATCATTTTTATTATATATATTATAATTATGTATATTTTGTACACATTTTAGAATAAGAGTAAAGTCATTCTATTCTAATAATTGCTTTATGTAATATTTGTGCATCCTGGGATGCTTTTTTAAACTATATTGAAGGAGTTCCCATGTATGTTGGCCACGTGTTGGCTGCTTCATATTCTGGTCCAAAAAAAAAAAACATTAATATATATATATATATATATATATATATATATATATATATATATATATATATATATATACACACACACACACACACCGATCAGCCACAACATTAAAACCACCTGCCTAATACTATGTAGGTCCCCCTCATGCTGCCAAAACACCACCAACCTGCATCTCAGAATAGCATTTTGAGAAGCTAATCTTCTCACTGTAAAGAGTGGTTATCTGAGTTGCTGTAGACTTTGTCAGTTCAAACCAGTCTGGCCATTCTCTGTTGACCTCTGTCATCAACAAGACATTTCCATCCATAGAACTGCCACTTACTGGATGTTTAGATTTTTTTTCCCCATGCTGATGGTTGATGTGAACATTAGCTGAAGCTGCTGACCCGTATCTTATGCACTGCACTGCTGCCACACGATTGGCTGATTAAATAATCCCATGGATGATTGTTGGTGCCAGATGAGCTGGTTTGAGTATTTCTGTAACTGCCGATCTCCTGGGATTTTCACACACAGCAGTCTCTAGGGGTAGGACGCAACATAGTAAAGGGAGGTGTGCTCACCGCAAAACCGTCAGACCTAAAACCTAAGACAACAAGATTATAGTTTTTATTGGAACCAGATAAAGTATTAAATATGTAAATACATGCAGCAGGTATTTGGGATTCAGGGTGACCCCTGGCCCAATGTAATAATCAAAACAATCTAGAATGAAAAGGAGAAAATAACTAACCTGAAAGAAGGAAATAAAAATACAATTAAACTAACCTGATTTAATTAACAAAACAGGATGAACGGTCAAATAAACAGGGCAGGTCACCCCTACAAAACTAGCTGCTTTAAACACAGAGTCAGCACTATTGCTGAAGAGCTCAAATGCAAAGATCCATCACAGTTCTTGAAACTCAAGGTGTTGGTGTGGCAGCTATTGGGGAGCGTGGAGGAATGCAACTGGCCCGAAGTCAACAGCTCCTATCTGAACGCCAGCACACAGAGATTTTAGTAGCAGTGCAATCAGGAACAGCCAATCGCCATCACACAGGTGGAACAAATTATTGGCAAATCAGCTGCACCTGGAACAGACACACCAAGCACAAACTAAACATACACAGACCGAGAAAGAGCAAAACCACAATAGCAATAATGCACAAAACAAACATGGGACTTTACAGTCTATTTTCTGACCCAAATCTAGTTCTCAGATTGACTAAAGAAATGTTCTACTTTACGCCGGATGCCAGCAAACCCGCTAAGGCATTAAGTGCTCAGAGGATTTGCCGTCCCCTGTCCCCCCTCCCCTTGGTACATTAATCTAACAGAATAATGCAGCATTAATGAAAAACGATGACCGCATCCCAGAATACATTGTTTCCTGCGCAATCATTGACCTCCCTGATCCTGTATGATGGCAGAGGTCAGAGTGCTCGGCAACAGTATGCTCAGAACGGATCACGCACTGAGGAGAGGGAAGGTTTGATCACTGCCGTTGCCTGCTACTGTGTTTTAGGTTTATTTATTTATTTATTTCCATTTTTCACAGCTCAATAAAGTAATTATAGAGTCATTATAGGCGGCGGTACTTCCGGGTTCTTTTGGCAACTCGGGATAGAGCTCCCAATGGGCGCTTGACAAGATTGCGCTGAAAATGGCCAAAATTGTTTTTTGTGGAGTTGTAATACCCTGTTTCCAAAAGAACATTGTAGATTTGGGCTTCTTTAAATTTCCCTCGGGATCGTTGGATCAGGAAAAACAAATGAAGTATGATGTCTGTTGTAGATTGTATCTACACGGACTAAGGTCTCCCGTTTAGTTTGGATTGTTTTATGGCAGGGGTTTTCAGACTGGGCTCTGAAATCAGGTGCTAGGGGGTCTGTGGAATATTTCAGAGAAAAAACTCAAACTTTTAGCAAAATACGATATTATTACTCTTTCATTCTGCTATCTAAAGTCAAATAAATTTCAGTCAAATTAAAAAAAAAAATTTTTTTTTTCTTCACATAAAGGTTTACACATAACATTAATCTACTAGTGGGTTTAAAGAAGATACGCTGTCATCTTAATACAAAATAAATGATTTCCAGATAATCATTTCTCTTGGCTTTAGTACAATGGGAACATAAAAGCCAATGGTTTATTTTTGCCGACAACATGTTGGCTTTATAATATTATGCTTCAATATTTAAGGAATATTTGGGGACCCTCAACAGGCAGTCATCATATTTGGGGGTCCTTGGCATAGAAAAAGAAAACCCCTGGTCTATGGTATATTAAGGGGCCGTTAACAACTAATGCATTTTTGCGTCCATAAGCACTGTTTTACAATTCTTTTTTCCTACGTAAACATGCGCTAAATGTATTTTGTTGAGCGTTGCAACATATCTTAATAATTTTTCAGCATCTCATGCAGGGGTGCAACATTTTAAGGCACCGTGTCAGTTTAAAAATAACTTTTTAATAACATTTTTAAAAATCATTTCAATTCACCTATGTTTTATGTTTGTTTTTTTTTTTTCACAAGAATAACTTTAGTCTGAATAAGTCTCTGTTTATATGAACACTTGTTCTGATGAGCCGTTTGCCTCCTCCGTACTGTCGTTCTTCTTTGGTCCCTCTTATACTGATTCTGCTCCATTCAAGCTAAACACATTTCAAGCATGAATGCGCTCAGTACTGCGCCAGCACTCTTCTGAAAAGAGTGTATAGATTTGGAGTCTATACACACCATTGTTCCTCTCTCATGCAATCAAACTTCTGATGTTTTGGCATCTGGTTCAGATGACCCGGGGTCACAGTCTCTACTTAATGCAGATCAGGATTGTGGAAAAATGGGTAAACATGAACAGCTTTGTTTTAGAAAGAGAGAAATTCTGCCATTTTTATTCAGTGGAGTAGATATGACTGTAAATTATGAGGTGAGAAGGGGGCGAGTGGGTTTGGCACACTACACGAGCCAGAATAGAACTTGCGATTTTAGCTAAATGTGTCTAGAGACCCCAGTGTTTTGCTCCATTGCTTTCCATCATGTTCTGCGTGGTTGCTAGGGTGTTGCTATGATATTTAAAAAAAGACGCATTATTGTTTTAGTCAGACTGATATTGAACTTTTAAAGTGCACGTAAAGGTCAATAGTAAGACTTGTTCATATGCTGTATTGTGGCCAGTGGTGATGAAGATCTTACAAAAGCTCGGGTGAATTTAAGCATCATGAAACAACAGATCTCAACTGAGACGTTTAGAGTCCCTGCAAGGACCAGCCATCGCCTCAGCTTTATGTGGAATGACTGCGATGCAGATGCGATTCGCAGTGATTGCTCATGGCTTATAACACCTGTTTAATTAGTCATAAAATAGAACGTGAAAGTCTCAAGTAATTTTAACCTTATTTGATTAAACTGACATATAAAAACCAATAGGAAATTCCAGATGGAACCAATGGCGAATTAGCCTTCTGCGTTGGCCGACAAATTGACGTAACGATTAAAGAGCTCTATTGCACAATTCTGTGGTTAGTTAGATTTTTATCATTTTTTTCCATTTTGCTTTCCATTTAGCATGCATGTAGCTAATACTCAACTTCATATAGGTCATTGCATTTGGCCTGGTTGGCAATTCAAGTCATTCGAAAGAGTCTTCAGAGGAAAGTTTGTGGCCAGCTGGGATCTTATGGAAGCTGGTTTCTTATTTTTGGTTCGCACCATTGTGGAGTAAAGGTTATTTTGTATAGTATAGGTATCACTGTCGTTTTCTCACCTCATCACAGTGGAAGTTCAGAATGAGACCGACCCTAAGGGATATGTGTGGAAACCAAAACAGGCCTTTTATTGTTTCATAGAGCATCATGAAAAAAAGATCGGTGAGGGTTTTATGACAGGAAGTAAGAGCCCTGTATTGTATCACTGCTGCGAGTTGCCATGGTGCTGAGTGTGGCGCGTAGGAAGAGCTTTGGAAAGAGGCAAGCTGGATGTGCCCATTCCCCTCCATCCTGAACTGCTTGTGTTGTTCTGCTGCTAAACTTCATTAATGATCTCTCATAGCTCTGGGAAAGGAAATGGCCAGGCTGTTAAACAAGCCAAACATGTTGGTGTTACGAGTCAGTGTCCTTCCTGCTGCTAGAGGAGATGGCCAACGGTGCTGGACATTAGTCCAACTGCTAAATTCAACATAGGGTCATATCCTTCACTGAAAAATACTCAAAATAACATCCCATGAGTATTCGTAGGCATTCCTAGGTAACGTATGATTTTTAGCACACGTATATTTGTATTAGTTTGCATAGACCCTGAAACATCATCTAAAATGTAAATAATCGTACAGATGAACAACTTTAGAGGCGTTCAAATGTTTACGTATCCTTATATAGAATTTATTGGTTGCGTTTATTGTATTTACAAATGTATGTTCAGTGTCATCAGATGTCTTTAACTCCGTGGACACATTTACCTAATTTGACATTCTAAAGGGTTCATTCTGTTCTATGTGATTAACCAAGTTAAATTTGGCCAAGTCAAAATAAATAAAACTTCTGTGCTCATGTAATCATTATTTATTTTTTTTTAATTATTATTGCCATAGGACACAAACTTTTGACTTTTCTGAATATGCTACAGCTCCAAAATGACCATAAAATACATCACAAAATCACCATAAATTATCATTAAATAAACCATTCTATACGTTATATTCCAAATCTTCAGAAGTATGCTCTTTGTAAAATAGCAAAAATGTAACTATGCAAATACATGTATAATTTCAAAGTTTACATGCAAATATGTTAATGTTTCTATAGATGCACACGCATGTAAAAATGATGTCTGTCAAATCATTTTTATTTGTATAGCGCTTTTCACAACACACATCGTTTCAAAGCAGCTTTACAGAAAATCATGCATTTTAAAAAAAGATAAAATAAATAAAACTGTAATATATTTAAAATATTAGAGTGATCATTGTGTAGTTTGATTAAATATGATTGTAAATTGTGTATAATAATTAAATAATAATTGTATTTAGAACCCCTGTGAGCAAGCTGAAGGGAACACAAAACTCCATAAGATGTTGGTTAATGGAGAAAAATAACCTTGGGAGAAACCAGACTCACTGTGGGGGCCAGTTCCCCTCTGGCATGAATCGGTATTTCATTTTAATCTAATAAATTCCATGATGTGCCGATTAATTTAATTCAACGCATATTTATATTTACTGAGAAAGGCCCCCAAATAAAGATAATTTAGTTATATAAAAATTTAAAGGTAAATTAATTCTGTATATATTTAATATTATGATGCACACAAATTCAAATACATTACATCATTGTGGCAGCAGACAAGTTAAACATTTAGATGAAGCAAAAAGTGTCTTTAAAGATCAGAATACTGTTTGTTTTATTTCCTTATCATTGAACATAACCCTATTATTGGCCTAATTCCATCTGCACTACACTGATCAGCCAAAACATTAAAACCACCTGCCTAATATTGTGTAGGTCCCCCTCGTGCTGCCAAAACAGCACCAACCCACTATTGTACAGAAAAGTACTGAGTAAATTCTAGAGACTGTTGTGTGTGAAAATCCCAGGAGATCAGCAGTTACAGAAATACTCAAACCAGCCCATCTGGCACCAACAATCATAGCACGGTCCAAATCACTGAGATAAAATTTGTCCCCATTCTGATGGTTGATGTGAACATTAACTGAAGCTCCTGGCCCATATCTTCATGATTTTATGCACTGCACTGCTGCCGCATGATTGGCTGATTAGATAATCGCATGGATGATTGTTGGTGCCAGATGTGCTGGTTTTAGTATTTCTGTAATTGCTGATCTCCTGGGAACAGTCTCTAGAATTTACTCAGAATGGTGCCAAAAACCAAAAACATCCAGTTAGTGGCAGTTCTGTGGATGGAAATGTGTTGTTACAGTTCTGTAAATGGAAACGCAACGTATTTCTAGTGGGAAGACTAGCAGCTGTACATCATTCTCCTGGGAACAGTCTCTAGAATTTACTCAGAATGGTGCCAAAAACCAAAAACATCCAGTTAGTGGATCATTTGGTTATTCGCGTCATTTGGGTGCTGAATGTGCAGATGAGCAACTGCCATTGAGATGAATGTGAATGCTAATGTATAGCTCTCTTCAGTTACTATAGACATCCTTGAGTAAAACTGCTAGTCATTGTTGTCATACTGTAGATCTTAAGCTTTGTTCTCCCGTCACCTGCTGCAGTGTGGATTTAATGGAACTGGAAGGGCTTCTGTTGTCAGATGGGTTCCAGATTTCATAAGCTCATCGCAGGCTCAACCAAAGCCCTTCTGGACTCTTACGCCACGAATGTGGACATGCAGAACACACAGATTTAAGGTGGGATTCTCGCAAAAAGCTCTCTGCCTTCATCACAGCCCCCTTATTGTAGCGGAGATGGGAAATTGCTCTGTGTTGGAGCAACTACTATTTCATGCGCTTTTGGGGGGAACATGACAATAAATAAATTGTATTTGTACTTGCAGTATGTATGGGTTCAACTAGATTTTCATTTCCAACATGAAAAACCAGTGCTTGCAAAGCAGTGAAGGAATAGTACAACTGGTTGTAAAAATGTTTTGTGTAGACGCATTTCTGTGGTGAAGTGTACATGTAATTTAAACCCAATCAGATAACAGTGCCGTCAATCAAGACACATGAAGTGGCGAAGTGCAAATAGGCCCTATGATGCTAAAATAAGTGAGAGAGAGGGAGACGGGTCCTGTTTTGCCTGTTATCGCATGTCCTGTGCTGGCTGCCAAAAGCAGCGTTATGCAGAAGGCAGGGAGGAACAACAGAGTCTGGGAAGGTACATGTTTGACGTCAGATGTACCCACTTGTAAGAATCAGTTAATATCTGGTAATTAGCTGGAATGTGCTGGTTTATTGTACTACGCTTCAGCTCTGTCAGCTCTTAAAACCTGCCTCTTTTATTTTAAAATAAATAATGAGATTAAGTTAATAATGACAGTATTTTCATTTTTTTTTTTTTTATTAACTTTTCCTTTTACAGCTCAACAGATTTTGCTTTTTCACCTTCCCCAGCAGTATTTAAAGAGCTTTTCAATTTTACTGGCAGTTCAATAAAGTTTTAAATGCTACCAACCAGTTCCTCCCCATCCCGCTACACACCTTCAATAACCCTTTTATAGCATCTGGCAGGGCATTTCTAGGTACTCCTGTCCGGATCAAATCCCATCAGACTGGAGATTCCTCATCCATAATTTATGCTCTTTCTCTATAAATTCACAAGCTTTCATATTCAATAATGGAAATAACCTTCTCCCTGATGCTAGACACACTAATGCATTATAGTTGCAGTTGAAGTCAGAAGTTTACATGCAATTTAGCCTAATACATTTAATCTCAGGTTTTCACAATTCCTGACATTTAATCGTAGAAAACATTCCCTGTCTTAGGTCAGTTAGGATCACTACTTTATTATAAAATTGTGAAATGTCAACGTAATAATAGAGTTTTATTTATTTCAGCTCTTATTTCTTTCATCATATTCCCAGTGGGTCAGATGTTTGATTACAATTTGTTAGTATTTGTATAATTGCCTTTAAATTGTTTAACTTGGGTCAAATGTTGTGGGTTGCGTCCACAAACTTCTCACAATAAGTTGCTGGATTTTTTGTCCCATTCCTCCAGACAGAACTGGTGTAACTTGAGTCAGGTATGTAAGTCTCCTTGCTCGCTCATGCTTTTTCAGTTCTGCCCACAAATTTTCTATTGGATTGAGGTCAGGGCTTTGTGATGGCCACTCCAATAACTTGACTTTGTTGTCCTTAAGGGTAACTCCAATTTTGTGGCAAAATGGCTTGACACATTTGTGACCAAGCTTTAACTTCATGGCTGACATCTTGAGATGTATTCAGCATGATTCTTATCCACATAATTTTCCTTCTTTGTGATGCCATAGATTTTGTGATGTGCACCAGTTCCTCCTGCACCAAAACACCCCTACAACATGATGCTGCCTCCCCCATGCTTCACAGTTGGGATGGTGTTCTCTGGCTTGCAAGCCTCACCCTTTTTCCTCCAAACATAAAGATGGTCATTATGACCAAACAGTTCAATATTTGTTTCATCAGACTAGAGGACATTTCTCCAAAAAGTAAGATCTTTGTACCCATGTGCACTTGCAAACTATAGCCTGGCTGTTTTATAGCGGTTTTGAAGCATTGGCTTCTTCCTTGCTGAGCAGCCTTTCAGGTTATGTTGATATAGGACTCGTTTTACTGTGGATATAGATACTTGTCTACCTGTTTCCTCCAGCATCTTCACAAGGTCCTTTGCTGTTGTTCTAAGATTAATTTGCACTTTTTGGGTTCAAGCTCATTTTTTTGGGTCGTTCCATTCAAAAATGTGTCAGGACACAAATTATAGGGCAACGCATGAAGGCATTGCATTCTCAGTGTTGCCACAATGGATGCTAATGCGGGCATTAATGTAAGCTTGCATGTTCTACTGTCAGAATTCTCGTTTAATTTCAGCAATGGTTTTTGGATAATATTGCTGAGCAAGTTAGATCTTATAAACATGTTTATTGCTAGCTACATGTTTATTGCTAGCTACCTGAAAATATTCAAAGGATATATATAATGTAAATGAGAAAACCAATTTCCTTATGCCTCTTAAGGGATTAAAATAAAGCAACTTAACACACCTTAGTTTCTCCCGGAGAACCTGGCTTTTTTTGCCATGTAAAAGCATAAGCGGCACTCTTACAGGTTTTTGAGGATTGCACGTGTGTGTGACCACCAACAAGTTAATACAATGGAAATAATTAAACATTTTGGGGTGTACAGAAGGAAACGTACATACACTACAAACTAAAGGTGTGCAGTGAAGCCATTATCTGTATTTGTATTTGTTACTATGACAAAATACTTTGTATCTGTTTCTGTATTCGTATAGAACAGGATGTTTGTGTGGCTTAAATCGGATGTGCCTTTAAACTACATTTAAAATGTAACTCTCTTACGTTTATAGTTTCTGTATATAATATATGCCTCGGATAGGCCTATGCTAAATGCAGTGGAATAAATAGCATGAGCGAGCCTCTATATTTCTAGAACAGAAAAGCGGAAAAAAGTGCAGATTGTCCTCAATCCTCCATGTGCAGGAATATTCTGAATAGATTTACAAGTATTTAAACCTCTTTTGTGCATTTAAGCTGTTTTGGGATAAAGGCTAAATCATGCAATTACCTTCACTGGCTATATGGATGTAAATGTGGTCTGCTTTAAGAGACGGGCAGACGAGCTCCGCTATAAAATCATCATCACTTCTCTGGTCAGGAATAAACATCGCACTCAAGTTTGTTTCCGAATCCTTGTGAATTGTGTGAAACATTTGGTGTTTATGTATTAACAGGCATTTTAAAAAGTGGAAAATGTAATGTAGCATCTTAGTTAACGTTACTCATGACAAGATAACATTTCTGAGATGCACACAATTAACGAAGACTCAAATAGTCGAGGCCGCGGCCATCCGATAAACTTGAAATCGCACTGTGTGCATTTTCATTCATAAGGGTTACACTATAGTAATATTGGCTTCACAGACCCATCATTGTTTTGTCATTTTTTTATATGTTTATTTAAAATATAGTTTGTGCTTGTTGGATGATCAGTTTTCAAAATATTTTTTTCTATTATTCGGATTAATTCATTATTCGTTTTCAAGTCATTATTCATACTTTTCTGGATAAGGTATTTGGCTTCGGGCATATCCCTACTATAAACTATACCCATTTATACACACTAGGGCTGAAACGATTGGTCAACGTTATCGACAGCATCGACAATATAAAATTGCAAACAAAATGTTTCATTTTCGAATAGTCGTTTGATGACATTTAACGAAATATGAGATCACACGAAACTCTAAAGATGGTGAGTTGCGCTCTAAACTTTCACAGGTTCAAGTGATGTACATCGCAAACTATTAGGGAATTATACAAAAATACCAAATATTTAATACAGAAGCGCTCTTGTTGTGGAATAAGCTGCCACTCCGCTTATGGAAAACTTGCATGTCGAGCATTTTTAAAGGAAACACCCCGGCGTTACATTTTTAATGCTGTTAGATTTAATGCGTAATCGATTTTATTTAATCTTTTTTATAATAATTTTTTAATTTTTCAAGTTAGAATGCCCAATTCCCATTACTTAGTAGGTCCTCGTGGTGGCGCAGTTACTCACCTCAATCTGGGTGGCGGAGGACAAGTCTCAGTTTCCTCCGCTTCTGTCCGCGCGTCTTATCACGTGGCTCGTTGTGTTGACACATGCTACTCTCTGCAGTCCACACACAACTTACCACACGCCCCATTGAGAGCGAGAACCACTAATCGTGACCTCGAGGAGGTTACCCCATGTGACTCTACCCTCCCTAGCAACCGGGCCAATTTGGTTTCTTAGGAGACCTGGCTAGAGTCACTCAGCATGCCCAGGATTCAAACTGTTGACTCCAGGGGTGGTTGTCAGCGCCAATACTCGCTGAGCTACCCAGGCCCCGTCGTAATATCTTTATTGCAGTTCAAATAATAAGGAAGCAGGTCATATAAATAACTACAAACTATGAAATTGGCATTGCTCTGTTATCGCCTCTTCTATGAGTTGCGTGAAGTATCCCAATCTAAAGGGCCACTTGTCCCCGAGAGCGCAGGCTTGCTGCAGCTAGATTATAACGTTATGGTTCTTGACTTATTGTATCATAATGCAGTCATCATATCCTATATGTCACTGTTAATTTCTTTTTGTGAAGTATATTGGCAAAACGCAGCTTTATTAATAAGATAAATTTTGTTTGTTTGTGAGTTAAAGATGGATTAGTGAGTCAGTTTTGGGTTTTGGTAAACCCATTGACCAGTTGATTTTGAAAATGCTTACCCATGAGGCGGCAGGCCGGTTATTAATGGAGATGAGTGGAATGCTGGGATGTGGGGCAATTGCAACACGAATGTGTTTGTGAGAGTTTGGGTAAACTATTCCTCTAACTGTGCTGTGTATATCCAGACTCTCTGCTATGCTTTGATTGCTCTCATTCTGCCATTACATCCACCATATACAGGCACTTTAGACATTGAACAATTAGCACAGGATTGTTACCTCTCATTAGAGTGACTGTCAGGGCTATTCACCCTGGCCTATGCCATTATCTAATGCCGCATCCCTGAGGCTTCATGTAAGCATTAAGCTCTGTAATGCAGCATGGCATAGTTTTACGGCAGAATGTAATGACAGACACAGAGGCAGGGGGACACACTATACGGAGGGACGTTAATTGTCTGGATGACAACTAGGTGCTGGATTTTTTATCAGTGCTTTGATTAGACAGCAGATATTAGATTAGATGTTGTGAGAGAACATAAGATTAGAAAGCCCTCAATCATGAGCATAGATAACGAAACACTGATACACTCCAGCACTGGTGTAGGCATGGGTTTATCTCAATCATGGATTCCTCTGAAGTGTATGGTGACCATACAGATGAAGGGCCTCTGGAGCTTCAGAGACGCATTTACTGTGGTGATGTGATTTTAGAAATATCAACACCTGTGGTTTATCAGTGTTTCTTAGCGAGCTCTGTAATTAAATTAATTGTAGTCCATTAAATCAATTAAAATCTAATTTGTTTAGATTACAAGGTACAATGTTATTTCTGCACCTTTGTGAGCATACACATGCATTTCGGTTATTATTGTTTTTATTAATATTAATTATTCTCACCCATTCATTCCAAACACAAATGCTTTTCTTTTCATTCTGTGGTGCACAAAAGGGAGCAAAAGTAAAGAACTGAATGTTCTTTACTTTTCCATGGCAGTTTATAGTGACCACTCCTGTCAAACAACACAGAAAATAACAAGTCCATTTAACTGATGCACAATATTCCAAGTCTTTATAAGACATATGATAGCTATGTGTGAGAAACAGACTGAAATGTAAATAATTTTGCACAAAAAGGGCTCTATTTTTGTTAGCGATCTAAGCGTGCTACGTGCAATGACCGTTCAATCGCTACGTCTTTTCCAATTGCTGTCTTATCTAATTCTAAGCCCAATTTTCATGCCAGCGCAAGTGGCCGTGGCTGGGAGTGTTTGCACGGTCTGTGGGTGTATGTGTGCAAACTTTGTGTGTGTTGTATGTGATTGAACTGCCACAAAGCATGATTTAGCTATTTTCCTATTGAGAGGTCATTGCGCTAAAATGTTTGAGAAGCACCAGATTGGAGATTACACAAGCTGGTGGTAATAAAGTTAATGTCCAAACTCTAAAAATATAGTAAAATGGTAATTGGTCTGCACTTATATAGCGCATATTTAAGCCTTAACGGTATTCAAAGCGCTTTACACTGCGACTCATTCACCCATTCACACACACATTCATACACCAATGGCGGCAGAGCTGCTATGTAAGGTGCTAGCCTGCCATTGGGAGCAACTTGGGGTTCAGTGTCTTGCCCAAGGACACTTTGGCATGTGGAGTCGTGTGGGCTGGGATTCGAACCACCAACCCTGCGATTAGTGGCCGACCCGCTCTACCACCTGAGCCACAGCCACCCCAGCCACATGTTGTATCCCTTTTCTGAAACAGATACAAGATGTATAAGATTTGTGTTCAACTTTCTAGAGGTCAAAGTTTATTTAGAATAATTTAGAATTTCAATAAATACATTTACATTTTAAACAAACTCAAACAGTGAAAGTGATGTACAGTATGTGCCAAAATCAACAGCCTTACCTGAAAGTCTGATACAATCACTGTTAATCCTAGCCATGATTTGGCCACTTGATCAATATGATTAATAGTATCTACATTTTCTGTAATTTAATGGAGCATACACCCAAATCCTGACGAGAACCACATTTTCCATACATACTGTATAAAAGAGCATGCCACTGTCATTGAAATATGCCTGACATTCAATAAGGAAGCAGTTAATGCACAAAAGACCATGCAGTAAGTCCATATTTCTATTCTTCTAATTAATTGCATACAGCCCATTTTACACTACCAATTCTTATGAATGTGCTGCTCACAGAGAATGGACTGTATAGTAGGACTAGGACAAAGTGAAAAGATTGGAGAAGAACCTCAGAATTAAATTGAACTTGACCCAGCCCAGTAGTGCTTTGCGCACGCAATTTCACCAAACCCACTTGTGCCTAGACTTCTCAATGATTTAGACTATGGTATGATTATTGGTGCCAGACGGGCTGGCTTGAGTATTCTGTAACTGCTGAACCCCTGGGATTTTCATGCGAAAAACAAAAAACATCCAGCGAGCAGCAGTTCCGTGGGCGAAAACGGCTTGTAAATGACAGAAGTCAGAGGAGAATGGCCAGACTGGTCCAAGCTGACAGGAACCCAAATAACCACATAATACATCAGTGCTAAGCAGAAAGGCATTTCTGAACAAACAACACATTGATCGTAGAGGCAGATGGACTACAGGAGCAGAAGATCCCCCCGGGTACCACTATAGTCAGCTAAGAACAGGAAACTGAAGCTGTAGTGGGGACAGGCTCACCAAAACTGGACAGTAGACAATTGGAAAAACATCGCTTGTCATTGTCTGACAAATCTCGATTTCTGCTGCAACATGCAGATGGTAGGCCTAATGCAGCCACAGCTCTCTGTTCTTGGCTGACAGAAGTGGAACCCGACATGGTCTTCTGCTGCGGTGGGCAGTGGTGGCTCAACGGTTGAGGCTCTGGGTTACTGACCAGAAGTGAGAGGAGCCATGATGCCACTGGTCTAGTGAGTGACACAAAACTGTCACTCACTAGACGTTTTTTTATTTTTGCACCATTCTCAATACAAACTAGAGACTGTTGCACGTGAAAATCCAAGTAGATCAGCAGTTAAAGAAAAACTCAATCCAGCCCATCTGCCACCATTTTCCTTCTGGTCATGTATCAAAAATGGCTGGAAAATCTTTGGAAATTAATTGATAAAAAAGTGTGGGAATCCTGTAACTACAATTATCTGTCGGTTCTCCTTTTTGAGCCTTTTCAAAAGACTTTCAATTTAATTTTATTTAATAGTACTTTTTATTAAAAATATTGATCTCGAAACCGCTTTACAGCAGAAAACAAAAAGTCTTTTCGAGCTTGAATACACTAATTTTATTTGAATTGGATTTATAAAGTATAACTGGACCCGTCAATCTGAAATTCTGAAACCCGCTGCTTGGAAATGTGCATTTCCTCAACTTGTGTTCGCATTACAGAGCAACACTTGCAGAAACCTATTGTGTTTGCTCCATGTCCCTGTTAAAATCAAAGGATTCGCAGCATTCTGACTTAAGAGTTAGGGATTTGAACAAACCCTAAATCTTGAGCATTACATTTCGGTGCACAACGCTTTACGCCGGTTGCGTTTGTGCTATAGGCTGGATGTAAAATGCTTGTCGAACAGTGTAATTATCATGTTTAGTGGGTAGAGCTTTGAATTCACTCCACCAGTAACAGAAGCTGCATCTCTGTTGCTTTAACCTATTCTATTTGCAGTCTTGTAATGCAGCAAGGTTATGTCATCACTTCCTCTAGGGGCACCTCAAAGAAAACACTGGCTGCTGGCCAGCCAGCTTGTGAAGACTGACAGCTGGACTATCCAGTCAGCAGTGCGCTTAACATTTTTCAGGGCTGGCATAATTCTTGTGTCCCCATGCTGGCTTTGATAAACAAGACATGACATCATTAAGGAAGACCTGGTGTTGGTTGGTGGAGTTTTCAGTCTTTTTGAGTATTTTTGGTGGATTAAACACCATCTAAGATGCAGATTAAGGCTTTAATACTTCGGTTAAAGTTCTTTCAATGTCACATTATTTTCTAAATTTATGACTTGCATAATGCTGTGCACTTACTGGTTGGTATATAGTTATAGTGACTTTTAGTAACGGTAAAGTAAATCGCAGCACACCATATTTTATCAGATTATTAATTTGATCAATTTTCTTAAGGCCAATTATTCAGAAGCTTTTTTTTTTATCATAACTGGCTTATGACCTAGAAATGTACCCTGAACTATTCAAATGCTTTATGAAGAGTGGTAACATCAATTATGTTAGTAGTTACACAACATTTACTGTATGTTGAACAAGATCTGAAACCAGATGACCTTATAAATAAATTCAGATAATTAAAATGCATTACATTCTTGTAGCAGCAGAGTTAATCATTGATAAGACCATACAAAAAGCAGCTTTAGAATACAATGTATTGTTTACTACCATATTATTGATCACAAGTCAATCATTGGCACACAGTTCACAGCAATCCATTACACAAGTGAATTTGTCAATCAGTTGGAGATTTATTATGAGGGCTTGTTTAAGGACCCGTCAATGTACACCTGGGTCAGACGGATGCTTGTGTAGTGTCTCGGGTGTGTTGCATCATAAACATAAAATGTTTTAGGTCACTGTGTCAAGTTAAATAGAGTTTAATACTTGGAACACATCTTGAGATCCCTTAGTTCGAATTTGCGCTCCATCAAGTGTTTTGAACGCAAGAACGTAACGCATCTGTGACATCTGTGTTGTGCTGCTGCTGGATGGTTGTTTTGTTCACTGTATAAACTGCATGTTGCTCATACAGCTGAAGTTTCAGTTACTGCCCTCTAGTAAACAGGTGGTACTACAAGCTTGCATTTCTCAGGAATCTGCCTTTTTACGGTCCGGGGCATTGCGATTAATTGCGATTAATCTTTTTATAATAATATATATAATTATTTATTTTATATTTTCTATTTATTTATTTTATAAATGTTTTTTGTTCATTTTCTCTTTTTTTTTTTTGTGTGGGGGGGTAATTTTGGTTCTTTTATTGTTGTATTTGTTATTGCTTGCCTGTGGCTTCCAGCACTAAATCAAATTTGTGGAATGATACAGGAGGGAGTCAATAAATCAGATGATTTGGGTTGGATGATTGAGTGTTTGTGTGAGTTGAACATTCTTTAAAGCAGTATTTTTTTTATCATCACAGGTTTCTCCTGCAGAGCTCAGATCCTTCGTAAGAGTTTTGTTTTTGTAAGCGTTTGTGTGTGTTTGTGTGTGAGAGAGTATTTTCCCATGTTCTCAACTATAGTGAAACCCAGAGGCAGTCTAGTGGTGCAGGTCCTCTTGTCTGTCTCCTGGTTTTTACAGACCTTTCTTCTGCAGGTCCAGAGACTCTCTCTGAGAGCAAAAATGTGCTTTGAAGATTGCTTATGATTATTAAAACTTATGAGATATTAAATCAGGTGGGCCCTGAACGTGGCACTCTAGGTGCACACAAGCATTTTCTGAGGGTGACTGGAATTAATGCAAATGGAAATGCCCTTCAAATTGCACAATATGCTCATCTGTTTCATAAAAGGGGCTCACTTTAAAAATGGCACTGTTTCAGGTATAGGCATAGGGCTCCCAATTGTCATAGAAACATGGAAATATAAGGGATTTTGAAAATGTAGGCACCCGCCAAGCTGCCGGGGAGGCGTTTAGAGGTACATTTAAATATGAGGATGCTCAAGACAACTTTTAAAACATCAATATGGGATTAAAATGAAATTATAATGTGTGATCAATGACTTCATGCTCTGTGAGCATTTAAAGTCATATATGCTGTATGTAGTTGATCATTTGTAATTATTAAAGTTTACATTTTGCCATCAATGCACTAATTAGGGTTGGGTATTGCTAGCCACCTCACAATATAAGTATCATGATACATATGTCACGATTCGATACATCATGATATCATGGCTCCATTTCCTTATGATTCACATGCTCTCAATTTCATTCCAATAAATAGTGGTATATTACAGTTAAGTCCATTTTGCTTACAAATGAAAGAAATTATCTTTCATTTAATGCTTTTTATCAGTAGCTGTTCATCACGTTGGTCACATTTTAGCTTTTAAAATTTTAGTTGAATGTATTCCATCTATAAATATGTGCATGCATATGTGTATTTACTGTATATATACTGATGTGTGTGTGTGCTTATTGTTTAGATGCCTAATTTATCCTTTTTACAAGTATTCGTACTTGTACTTTGCACGACAAAGCAATATGTAGAAATTTGATAGTATAGCCACTGCCCTAGTGCTAATAGGCCTATACGTTACCATAATACAGTATGTGCTGATTACAGTCTGTTTTTGTAATTTATGATGACACTGATACTATTGAAAAGATGGGTGTTAATGTGTAGATTACAGACAAAAGAATGATGATAGACATATCTTTGTGCAGATGTATGAATGACTTTCAACGCAGATGACTCATGAGTGAAGCAGCGTTTCAAACAATGGGCACTTAAGAGTATTTCATTAGAATTGATTCCTTTTGTAGACCAATTAAACAAAACAAAATCGCATGACATGCTCTGGGAAAATGTCTCTATGCAAACGTTCATACAGATGTTGGCATGCCGGTTTGATCGTGTTGACAGATCTTAACTGACTGAACTGGAATTTGCTGTCGGCCTCAAAGTAGGTGGAGCTCCAGGCCACACCTTCCGATCACGTGGACCAATGGCACTACGTTTTCCTGAAAGTTCGCCCCTGGCGAGCTGTTACAAACCACTGAAACATACTCAAAATCCCTTCATTTTAGCCAGATTTTGCTCTGAACATCGTCACACCCGATTGTTCATCAATTTCGTATGAAGTGTTCATGGGCCTTTAAACATATTTTGACTGGCTAGTGTTCTTTTGAGTGCAATCTCTTTCAAATTATATATAAATAGAAATCCTTATCAATCAATGATCTTCACTATGAATCTTCTAGTACCTACTCTTTGGAGATCTCCATTAACATCTCATTCCTTTTTCTTTCTCTCACTTCCTTTTTAACAGCCTCCTCCTCTATACTCCTTTCATCTCTCACATCTGTCACCACCTAACTGCAGCTTCTCAGCGCCCCTGTCACATATGTCTGCTGCTGGACAGCAGTTCTGGGCCGGTGAGGCACTAGGGGAGAAGTTGGACTGTGGCGCTGTTGCTCTGAAGATGTTTTTGATAAGCTGCTGAAATTGCATTGAGAGGAGGTTCTGAGAGATCCCTGAATAACAAGCCTCCTGTACAGTGACGGTGCATTGGATGGCACATTTTGTCATTCTGTATTTGGCAGGCCCTCTCTTGAGACTCATAAAGACCCCTAACCTTTTTTCCAGCACTACTTGGATTTCAAAACGATCAATTTTGCTGTGATATTTGTAGGAGGGCTGCCTACTTCTTAAAGTGGCCTGTATCTGTTTCCCAGCCTTGAGCAGAGCCATTGGAGATGGATTTCAGTGTAATATGATGGGAAAAGGAGGAGCGGAGGACTGAGTTCTTCTCCTATTAGTTACTTTGGTGGAGCCCTCAAACTGACTATGAGACTTGCACATATTGTGTATAATATAGTATATAACACAAATGTGCATGTTAGTATCAGACGATATGCAACACAACAGTCTGGTTTTTGGAAGTACAAATGCCACTTTGTTCATAGGGGAATTGATTTTTAACGATAAACGATTAGAGACTGACATACCATGAGCTCCAGGGTTGTTGGTATAAGCTTCTATTGAAGTGATTGATGTCTGCTTTATTTCAATTTAAAAAAGTTTAATCCTCAAGGGAAAAGATCCACCAATCAGAAAATCAACAAGCTCAGGAGCGACCGCCCATTTCCATGACACACTGTGAATGACGCAGTCAAGTCGGTCTCCCTACACTCTCAATCTACATATATATTTGTATATCCTGTATTTTGCAAAAAAAAAATAGATTGTTTCTAGACTTAAAATTAACTTTTTAATTCAATGCTTTTTAAAATTTTCCATAGTTTTCACAATATGTAATCTCCAAAACTGTCAAGCTTCAGGAATGTAGTTCAAATAAACAACATCTGACAACTAGGGCTGAACCGATTAGTCGACGTTATCGTCAACGTCCAAAAAAATGTTCCCTGTCAAATAGTCGTTTGATCTCATTTAACAAACCATGAGATCATATGAAATTAATGATGGTGAGCCAGAGGAGCAACGCAGCTTGCGCTTGATTGTGGAGAGGAAGAAGTCACAGTCCAGATGCACTCCAAACAGCTTCAGGTGATGTAGATCGCAAAATATGAGGACATTTAAAAGAAAAGAAAAACTAACGTTTACAGAAGTACTCTTGTTGTGAACTTAAGTGGATCCAGAGCTGCCATTCCGCTTAAGCAAAACATGCGTGTCGAGCGTCTTTAAAGGAAACACCTTGCCATTATTTCTTTACTGAAGCATCCTTTATTGAAGCTCAAATAATAATGATGCGGGTAATGTAAATAATTACAAACTCCGAAACTGGCATTTCTCCATGCGGTCAGCGCCACTTCTATGAGTCGCTACTTCTATGAGTCTCCTTCTTAGATCAGTCAGAGACCTGATCTAAGGGGGAGATATTGAAACTGCATCCCAGCTGATGCACACTCCCTCACGGAGACGCTTGACCCTTGCACCCTTTCAGTTAATAGCATTTATAGATATTTTTAAAAGATGATTTTGATCCATTTTATTTTAAAAAAATGATCACAATAATTTCTCCCCTTTTCTCGGCAATTTGGCATGCCCAATGCGCTCTAAGTCCTCGTGGCTGCGTAGTGACTCACCTCAATTCAGGTGGCGGAGGACGAATCTCAGTTGCCTCCGCATCCAAGACGTCAATCCGCGCATCTTATCATGTGGCTTGTTGAGGAGGTTACCGCAGAGACCTAGCGCACGTAGAGGCTTCACGCTATTCCCGCGGCATCCACGCACAACTCACCCCATGCCCCACAGAGAGCGAGAACCACATTATAGTGACCACAAGGAGGTTAACCCAACGTGACTCTACCCACCCTAGCAACCGGGCCAATTGGTTGCTTAGGAAGCCTGATTGGAGTCAGTTCTAACTTTTGACTCCAGGTGTGGTAGTCAGTGCTTGCTGAGCTACCCAGGCACACTTGTTCCTCTATTGTTAGTAAGCACATTTAATACAACCTTTGAACTCTGGGCACAAGCTGAATAGTCGGTTAAGAGCTAATAATTAATCATTGCAATAATCGTCTGAATAGTTGTATAATCGTTCTAATAATAGTTAGATTAGTCGATTATCAAAATAATCGCAGGGCTACTGACAACAAAAATGTACTAGGGCTTAACGATTCATTGAAATATAATCGAAATTGTGATATGAGTGTGATTCATCGGGGGCAGTGGTGGCTCAGTGGTTGAGGCTCAGGGTTACTGACCAGAAGGTTGGGGGTTCAAGCCCCAGCACCACCAAGATGCCACTGTTGGGCCCTTGAGCAAAGGCACTTAACTCCAGGTTGCTCCGGGGGGATTGTCCCTGTAATAAGTGCACTGTAAGTCGCTTTGGATAAAAGCGTCTGCCAAATGCATAAATGTCAATGTCAAATGTCATCCAACCGCAAGGGCTGCGATTTAATTAAATAAACTGTCTGTGCATGCTGCTTTCTGCGCTTACTGTATATGCAATGGGCTGTTCTATGTAGTGTGTACTCAAAGCACGTGCAAGGCTAATGAGTGTGTATATTTACAAATCGGCAATAAACAAAGGAATAAGATTTTGAAAGACAAAGTGGAGATTTATAGGACCTAAATATGGATCTGTTCCTCACTCACACTTTCCATATTGTTCTGAACCAAGTGTGCCGCACAAGCCCTCAAAAGTGAAGCCAAAACGTCTCGATCGCCCCCCCGGTGACTGGTCCTAGTATAGGTCATAAACCCCGCCTCCCCATGTTATTCAACGGGACGTGAGACCAACTAAACAATTAAAATACACTTTAAATATTAAATATAAAAACATTAAATATCTTTTTTCCAAAGATAGTTTCTGTCATTTACTGTAGGTTCTATCACGTTGATGTAATTTCAAGTGTTTGTTTTAAAAATAAGATTGTTTTTAGTTAGTTATTTGATGCTATAAAAACGGTGCTGTGACATCATGATTGACAGCTGCGATTGACAGGTTCTCTGAGCGAAGTAGTCACTGAAGCACCAGCAGACTTTTTTTTCGGGATCTTCGGAGGACTGAGGAGATTGGAGCTTTAAATTGAATATCTAAATTTCTATAATTCATTATTTCACACCGTCATAAGTCAAAAGTGCAGGGGCGTGTGCTTGCGATTGATTCAGCAAGAGTGAGGGCGGGGCCTTGATTTCGCAGCTTTACTTCATTCTCACTACTGCGCAGGTGTGGTCCCGAAATCGCAACTGCGCAGACTCAAGTCCCAAGATGTCAGCGCCATATCGGGACACTGGCGGCTTCAGTTCTCACCAATGGAAAAGAGCGAAGGGGCGTCGTCCATCTTTTTTTACACTCTATGTTCTGAACACATGGATTTAACCACTGGAGACTTCTAGATTACTTTCATGCTGCTTTTATTTGCTTTTCGACCTCAAAGTTCTGGCCACCATTCACTTGCATTGTATGGACCTACAGAGCTGAGATATTCTTCTAAAAATCTTAATTTTTGTTCTGCAGAAGAAAGATAGTCATACACATCTGGGATGGCATGATGTATGTAAATGAGAGAATTTTCCTTTTTGGGTGAATGTTATGTTTGCATTCCCTTGCATCAGTTCCAAACGTTTTGTGCTGTCTTGTTAATGTTGTCAAAAAAATGCACCATTTCTATTTTCTATAAAAATTATTTTTCAAATAGTTTCAAACCCCTATTTTTGGTGAATTTTATGTAAATTTAGTAGGTGCTTTTTTAATTTTATTTCTGTTCATCATTAAGTTGTTTTATATACATTTTTAAATGTTATTATTGATATGTATATATCAGCATTATATTGGCCATCGGCTGCCCAGTTTCTTTTGGAACATGCGATTCAGTTTCAGGGTGAATCCTGACTATTGCTGTGCTTCAGATCCCTACCGTCATTTTGTCTCTTTCTGCTTGTGTATGGTTTTTTTCTTCTCTGATATATTATGGTTGATGCTCTTTCTCAGAATAGTATAATGAACAGTTATCAGATTTAGTTTACTGTGATTTGTGTTTGCTTAAGAATAGTGTTCAAGGCGAGGTGTGCATGCCAAGCATTGTTGTGTGTGTGTGTGTGTGAGTGAGAGAGAGATAGTGCGAGACATAGCTCGGTGATCATACACCGGGAGTGCGCTTGGTCAATCTCACCAGGTGACTGGCTGCTGGCAGGTGCTACCGCCATCACACACCCTCTCTCTTACTTCCTGCCAAAATCTTGTCTCCTGCCAGCACATGGGATCTTGGAACACATTGATCCTTTGCACTGTACCGCAATCTGCCCAACACCCGCTGTATTGATAGGCTCGTTTACAAGATGTTACCCATTGAATGGAAGGTCCACGATCAAGACATTTCTCTTAGACCCAGTTTGTTACTGGTATTAACAGGTGTCTTGGGTGATTCATTTGCATGTGGACAGCAGATTCAGGCGCGTTCATGCTGAACATATTTTTGTGTTTGTCTGCGCTGCGTTTTTAATGGGTTTTTTTATGTACACATGCACATTTCTATGTAAATGGTCATTGATAAGATGCAGTGTCAACTATAAAACCCTGAAAATCTAAATGATGTCATTATTTTTTCACTCAATAAATATCTTAAATCTAGTGAGCATAAATAAAAGGCAGTACAACAATTGCATTTATACAGTATATATATATATATACACAGATCAATCACAACATTAAAACCACCTGCCTAATATCGTGTATGTCGCCCTAGTGCCACCAAAACAGCTCTGACCCGTTGAAGCATGGACTTCACAAGACCTCTGAAGGTGTCCTGTGGTATCGGGACCAAGACGTTAGCAGCGTTAGTTGTGAGGTGGGCCTCCATGGTTCGGACATGTTGGTCCAGCACATCCCATAGATGCTCAGTCAGATTGAGATCTGGGGAATTTGTAGGCCAAGTCAACACCTACAACTCTTTGTCATGATCCTCGCACCATTCATGTACATGGTTTGCAGTGTAGCAGGGTGCATTATCCTGCTGAAAGATGCCACTGCCATCAGGGGATACTGTTGCCATGAAGAAGTGTCATCTGCCATCTCTTCCCCAGGTAAATGACACGGGACACACCCGGCCGTCCACATGATCTAAAATAAAGCGTGATTCATCATATCAGGCCACCTTCTTCCATTGCTCCATGGTCCAGTTCTGACGCTCACGTGCCTATTGTAGGTGCTTTCAGCGGTGGACGGGTCAGCATGGACACTCTGACTGGTCTGCGGCTACGCCTCATACTCAGCAAGCTGTGAAGCACTGTGTGTTCTGACACCTTTCTATCATGACCAGAATTAAGTTATTCTGCAGTGTGTGCTACAGTAGCTCTCCTGTGGGATCGTACCAGACAGGCTAGCCTTCGCTCCCCATGTGCATCAGTGAGCCTTGGGTGCCCATGACCTTGTTGTCCTTCCTTTTACCACTTTTGGTAGGTACTAACCACTGCATACCGGGAACACCCCACAAGACCTGCTATTTTGGAGATGCACTGACCCAGTCGTCTAGCCATCACAATTTGACCCTTGTCAAAGTTGCTCAGGTCCTTACACTTGCCCATTCATTTGTGGCCTAATATATCCCACCCCTTGAGAGGTGCCATTGTAACAATATAAAATTGTCTCCCTTATGACAAATATATTTTTTTATTTAATAAAAAACTACATGTTAATCTTAAGGCTACAATGATTAATAGATACATATGCGAAGCTATATTTATGCAGAGTTCCACACTAACAGGTTTTCTTTTTGAGACATTTTGTCTCTTTTATTCTTTACTTTTAGTCCTTAATGCACGCTGTTACAGCCATCAAGCAACGTTTGTTCGCTGTCGGATGCCAAAATCCTCTGCTGTGATCAATGTTCCTGTTGTTATGCATAATCCAAAAGTTTATTTGAGAGGTGTTGTGGAGAGTATTTGTCAGAAGTCTGCAGATTCTGTCTGACACTGTGCTAATAAAAAGTTTTGCTGTAAAAAGGCTCATCAAACTGTTGGATGCCATAAACTACATGTAGCGCCTCAGCAATATTTATAATCTAACAGCCAGGATTTTTATGTGCATTGATGAGTAATTTTGGAAATTTACCCATCCACAAGAAATGCCACTAGACACAAAGATGCGTGCTTGAAGCACCTGATTATGTTTTGAAGAACAGACAAAAGAAATGCCGGTCAGTTCATTTGCACTTTGGCGCCAACGCTTGCAGATCGATAGCGTCTCGTGGAGCACGTGCAAATGAAGAGTTCTCACTTGTTTTTCTCTGTCGGTCATCTGGGAGGAGTTTGTAAGAATAGTGTTGTCTATGAGAATGCAGCATATGGCCTCAGACTATCTCATAATGCATATTCAAATAACATGCAACAGTATTGAAAAGAACTTAACCGGTCACTAAACAAATAAAAAAATAAATAAATAAAAAAAAAATATTTACATTTCTTATTGCACTTAAATCTGTTTTGTATACTATTATGATGATAGTGAAACTTTGTAATATGGCACTTTTTGTACCACTGTCTCCCTAAGATTATTCGCTGATGTTCTTCCTCTTTTGTAAGTCGCTTTGGATAAAAGCGTCTGCCAAGTGAATAAATGTAAATGTAAATGTATTGAGACTACAGGAATTGTCATGTGTGTCTTAATTCAGTAGAGCCCCATTTTGTATGTTGCAAAATTATCATTATGATAATAGTAACAGCCTATGGTAATATATGTTATATTTTATATTCTAAAATAACAAAATTAGTTTAAGTTAAAAAGATATATTGTATATATATTTATTTGTTGAATACAAAAGTACATAATTCAACCTTATACATGGGTTCCTTTGCACAAACTCTTCACCTAGCTCAGACAGTGCACTGACTGTTCAGTTGGTAGTTTTAAATGGGTAGTTTTGCACATCCCTTACCTGCAAATGATATATTACAGAGTGAAAACAGTTGTCATTTCAGACACAACTGTTCTTCAATACAGACATTTCTTTCTGAGAAAAAAAGATTTAAAGTTTTTATATCAAAACATCAAATTGCAATACATACAGAATCGCAATATAGTAATACATAACGAATCAGCTAGCAAATATTGTTGTAATATTGAATCGGGATGTGTCTGGGAATCGCTGAACAGCTGAAATACTCCTCTGGTTTGCGTTGGAGTTCTGTAATCAATGACTGCCTGACTCCTCATTATCCTGCTTATTAAAAGAGTACTTGCCAAACAAATAAATAAATGGACATGAAACATTGGATTGAGTTTAAATTATATTATTAGCTTGTAGAGATCGCACAGTTGTCATGCAATTCACGGATGAGTGATCTGAAATATAGATGTGCAGTTGTTACTTAGAAATATCAGACTGCTAGATGGCGCCATTGACCAATCAGAATTTAAGTATTCCAGAGAGCTGTTTAATATATATATCTCACAGTAAGGGAGTAAACTCCTCACATTTTTGTAAATATTTGATTATATCTTTTCCTTTGACAACACTGAAGAAATTACACTTTGAAGTAGTGAGTGTACAGCTTGTATAACAGTGTAAATTTGCTGTCCCCTCAATATAACTCAACACACAGCCATTAATGCCTAAACCGCTGGCAACAAAAGTGAGTACACCCCTAAGTGAAAATGTCCAAATTGAGCCCAATTAGCCATTTTCCCTCCCCGGTGT
Organism: Xyrauchen texanus; assembly: GCF_025860055.1. Lineage (NCBI taxonomy): Eukaryota > Metazoa > Chordata > Actinopteri > Cypriniformes > Catostomidae > Xyrauchen > Xyrauchen texanus. Next base: position 39,445,550 of record NC_068293.1, on the reverse strand, counting down.
CATGTGACTCGTTAGTGTTACAAGGTCTCAGGTGTGAATGGGGAGCCGGTTTGTTAAATTTGGTGTCATCACTCTCACACTCCCTCATGCTGGTCTCTGGAAGTTCAACATGGCACCTCATGGCAAAGAACTCTCTGAGGATCTGAAAAAAAGAATTTTTGCTCTACATAAAGATGGTCTAGGCTATAAGAAGATTGCCAAGACCCTGACACTGAGCTGCAGCACGATTGCCAAGACCATACAGCGGTTTAACAGGACAGGATCCACTCAGAACAGGCCTCACCATGGCCTCACCTAAGAAGTTGAGTGCACGTGCTCAGCGAAATATCCAGAGGTTGTCTTTGGGAAAAAGACGTATGAGTGCTGCCAGCATTGCTGCAGAGGTTGAAGGGGTGGGGGTCAGCCTGTCAGTGCTCAGACCATACACCGCACACTGCATCAAATTGGTCTGCATGGCTGTCGTCCCAGAAGGAAGCCTCTTCTAAAGATGATGCACAAGAAAGCCCGCAAACTGTTTGCTGAAGACAAGCAGACTAAGGACATGAATTACTGGAACCATATCCTGTGGTCTGATGAGACCAAGATAAACTTATTTGGTTCAGATGGTGTCAAGGGTGTGTGGCGGAAACCAGGTGATGACTACAAAGACAAGTGTGTCTTGTCTACAGTCAAGCATGGTGGTGGGAGTGTCATGGTCTGGGGCTGCATGAGTGCTGCAGGCACTGGGGAGCTACAGTTCATTGAGGGAACCATGAATGCCAACATATACTGTGACATACTGACAAACTATATATATGAATCTAATTTATTTAATATATATATATATATATACACTCACCTAAAGGATTATTAGGAACACCATACTAATACTGTGTTTGACCCCCATTCGCCTTCAGAACTGCCTTAATTCTACGTGGCATTGATTCAACAAGGTGCTGAAAGCATTCTTTAAAAATGTTGGCCCATATTGATAGGATAGCATCTTGCAGTTGATGGAGATTTGTGGGATGCACATCCAGGGCACGAAGCTCCCGTTCCACCACATCCCAATGATGCTCTATTGGGTTGAGATCTGGTGACTGTGGGGGCCATTTTAGTACAGTGAACTCATTGTCATGTGCAAGAAACCAATTTGAAATGATACGAGCTTTGTGACATGGTGCATTATCCTGCTGGAAGTAGCCATCAGAGGATGGGTACATGGTGGCCATAAAGGGATGGACATGGTCAGAAACAATGCTCAGGTAGGCCGTGGCATTTAAGCGATGCCCAATTGGCACTAAGGGGCCTAAAGTGTGCCAAGAAAACATCCCCCACACCATTACACCACCACCACCAGCCTGCACAGTGGTAACAAGGCATGATGGATCCATGTTCTCATTCTGTTTACACCAAATTCTGACTCTACCATCTGAATGTCTCAACAGAAATCGAGACTCCTCAGACCAGGCAACATTTTTCCAGTCTTCAACTGTCCAATTTTGGTGAGCTCTTGCAAATTGTAGCCTCTTTTTCCTATTTGTAGTGGAGATGAGTGGTACCGGTGGGGTCTTCTGCTGTTGTAGCCCATCCGCCTCAAGGTTGTGTGTGTTGTGGCTTCACAAATGCTTTGCTGCATAACTCGGTTGTAGCAGTGGTTATTTCAGGCAAAGCTGCTCTTCTATCAGCTTGAATCAGTCGGCCCATTCTCCTCTGACCTCTAGCATCAACAAGGCATTTTCACCCACAGGACTGCCGCATACTGGATGTTTTTCCCTTTTCACACCATTCTTTGTAAACCCTAGAAATGGTTGTGCGTGAAAATCCCAGTAACTGAGCAGATTGTGAAATACTCAGACCGGCCCGTCTGGCACCAACAACCATGCCACGCTCAAAATTGCTTAAATCACCTTTCTTTCCCATTCTGACATTCAGTTTGGAGTTCAGGAGATTGTCTTGACCAGGACCACACCCCTAAATGCATTGAAGCAACTGCCATGTGATTGGTTGATTAGATAATTGCATTAATGAGAAATTAAACAGGTTTTCCTAATAACCCTTTAGGTGAGTGTATATACAGTGGGTACGGAAAGTATTCAGACCCCCTTAAATTTTTCACTCTTTGTTATGTTGCAGCCATTTGCTAAAATCATTTAAGTTCATTTTTTTTCCTCATTATTGTACACACAGCACCCCATATTGACAGAAAAACAGAATTGTTGACATTTTTGCACATTTATTAAAAAAGAAAAACTGAAATATCACATGGTCCTAAGTATTCAGACCCTTTGTTCAGTATTTAGTAGAAGCACCCTTTTGATCTAATACAGCCATGAGTCTTTTTGGGAAAGATGCAACAAGTTTTTCACATCTGGATTTGGGTATCCTCTGCCATTCCTCCTTGCAGATCCTCTCCAGTTCTGTCAGGTTGGATGGTAAACGTTGGTGGACAGCCATTTTCAGGTCTCTCCAGAGATGCTCAATTGGGTTTAAGTCAGGGCTCTGGCTGGGCCATTCAAGAACAGTCACAGAGTTGTTGTGAAGCCACTCCTTCGTTATTTTAGCGGTGTGCTTAGGTTCACCTTCCAACAAGACAATGACCCTTCGGCCCAGTCTGAGGTCCAGAGCACTCTGGAGAAGGTTTTCGTCCAGGATATCCCTGTACTTAGCCGCATTCATCTTTCCCTCAATTGCAACCAGTCGTCCTGTCCCTGCAGCTGAAAAACACCCCCACAGCATGATGCTGCCACCACCATGCTTCACTGTTGAGACTGTATTGGACAGGTGATGAGCAGTGCCTGGTTTTCTCCACACATACCGCTTAGAATTAAGGCCAGAAAGTTCTATCTTGGTCTCATCAGACCAGAGAATCTTATTTATCACCATCTTGGAGTACTTCAGGTGTTTTTTTAGCAAACTCCATGCAAGCTTTCATGTGTCTTGCACTGAGGAGAGGCTTCCGTCGGGCCACTCTGCCATAAAGCCCCGACTGGTGGATGGCTGCAGTGATGGTTGACTTACTACAACTTTATCCCATCTCCCGACTGCATCTCTGGAGCTCAGCCACAGTGATCTTTTCTTTACCTCTCTCACCAAGGCTCTTCTCCCCCGATAGCTCAGTTTGGCCGGACGGCCAGCTCTAGGAAGGGTTCTGGTCGTCCCAAACGTCTTCCATTTAAGGATTATGGAGGCCACTGTGCTCTTATGAACCTTAACGGCACCAGAAATTTTTTGTAACCTTGGCCAGATCTGTGCCTTGCCACAATTCTGTCTCTGAGCTCTTCAGGCAGTTCCTTTGACCTCATGATTCTCATTTGCTCTGACATGTACTGTGAGCTGTAAGGTCTTATATAGACAGGTGTGTGGCTTTCCTAATCAAGTCCAATCAGTATAATCAAACACAGCTGGACTCAATTGAAGGTGTAGAACCATCTCAAGGATGATCAGAAGAAATGGACAGCACCTGAGTTAAATATATGAGTGTCACAGCAAAGGGTCTGAATACTTAGAACCATGTGATATTTCAGTTTTTCTTTTTTAATAAATGTGCAAAAATGTCAACAATTCTGTGTTTTTCTGTCAATATGGGGTGCTGTGTGTACAATAATGAGGAAAAAAATGAACTTAAATGATTTTAGCAAATGGCTGCAATATAACAAAGAGTGAAAAATGTAAGGGGGTCTGAATACTTTCCGTACCCACTGTATGTATATGTATATGTATATATGTCTATATATATATATATATATATATATATATATATATATATATAGATATATATATATAAAAATTTACATTATAAATAATTGGATGGATGGTTGAATGGATGGATGGATCCATAAATGTTGTTGTTTCACAGTCAATAGAATTTTAGTAATTGGAATATTTATTTTGGCATAATGGCAATGAGAAATTAGGAAAATGTTCAGTACTTAATTGTGATCAAATGGGGTGTCAGGGGTGTTGTCTTGACGCATCGATTATTATTTCTGCCAATTCATATACATTGAAATGACTTTTTAAATCGTGAATAATTGGCTGATAATCATTTTAAAATGCAGTAAAATCAAATTAATTATTATTTGATTCGTGAAGTAGAGAACAATGTTTTTAAAGAAATATACAGAATCTATTATGTAATTGAATTCAATTGAATTGTGTATCAAATTTAATTGAATCGCACAAAGTTCATCGCACATCCTTCCAGCCATCCAGCCATCCGAGTATGAAAAAATTTCCCCTACATCATTTAAGGATTATTTAAATGACTTTGCAATGTAAACAGTATAAATGGTGTACATAAAATAATAAGGTTCCATAAATGTTTTTATAGGCATAAAATGCAACACTCAGTTTTAGACAATATGCAATGGGAGTCCCTGCTCCATCTTTTTACTTACCAAGGGGTCTGTGGTCTGAAAATGGCCGAAGACCCCTGCATTAGATTATTGCTGTAAAATGGGTTTTGATCATTGTTTCATGTTGACTTTAATATATCTCTGTGTAATATGGGCAGTGCAACTGTACTGGCAGACATAGACAAACATTGAGTGTGTGTGGTGTGTGTGTAATGGTGGCTCTGATGCCACACAGACAGACGGACTTGTCCTCTTCGAGTCCATCAGACTCTGGTGTCAGCTTACTGCCATCTGCCATCGCCAGCCAGTCTGCCCAGCCCACATCTCAATATTACACACACACACACACACACACACACACACACACACACACACACACACACACACACACACACACACACACACACACACACACACACACACACACATGTTGTGTTTCCATGTTTTATGGGGACTTTCCATAGACATAATGGTTTTTATACTGTACAAACTTTATATTCTATCCCCTAAACCTAACCCTAAACCTAACCCTACCCCTAAACCTAGCCCTCACAGAAAACTTTCTGCATTTTTACCTTTTCAAAAAACATAATTTAGTATGATTTATAAGCTGTTTTCCTCATGGAGACCGACAAAATGTCCCCACAAGGTCAAAAATTTCGGGTTTTACTATCCTTATGGGGACATTTGGTCCCCACAAAGTGATAAATACACGCTCACACACACACACACACACACACACACACACACACACACACACACACACACACACACACACACACACACACACACACAAAACACAGTTCCTACATCTTTCAATTCTTTTTCTTAAACACTTTCCAGACTGCAGGCCAAAATAAATGTCATTTGACATTTTGACTGAACCTCAATGAAAATTATTTGCTTTTTTTTTAAAGAAATATTTCACCCCAAAATAAAATTTGTCATTATTTACTCATGTTAACATATATGTAGCCACCGTATTTTATATCAGCACTTTATTAATGCTTTGATTTGATTTGAGAAAAAAGGGGGAAAAGCCAAAGTGAGTCTGGATCTGGGGTTGATACAGACAGACATATGTGCCTTAAACACAGGGGGCTTCTGTGCCCATCTTTGCCTGTCTGTCTGCTTGTTTGTGTTTGCTGCTTTTGGGCAACCTTATATAACTTTCTCTATAACCTCATAGGATTATATATCTCTGTTTTGTTGCTCTGAAATGTTTTCTATATGTTTAAATAATACAGCATATCACCCAGGCATAGGGACAGTAGTTCTATCTAGGTACTGTGTTAATCTGTCCTGAGTCTTTTGTCCATGTGACCCTCACGCAAACATAAATGTTAAAACAGTGGCAGTTCTATCTGGAAACCCTTTTTCCACCCCTTTAAAGTCTTGTGTTTGCAGCACTCCCACAGCATTGGGTGCTGTTAGTGATGCACTGTGGCTCTGATTAAAATGCCATGGTGGTGTAGGCTCTGCTCCTGGCTGGTCCAGAGAGGATTCCAAAAATAGAGCGCGCGTGCTGCAGACGGGACCAGGGACGTGTGGAGGATGCACAAACTGCTTCAAATCTTTTGTTTAAGCACTGCTTTCTATAATACCCCTCTTTCTGTCTCCTCCCATCATCTTCCCTCCCAGGAGGAGACATGAGGAGACAGGAGGAGGTGCGGAGTTGAAGCTTCCTTTTTTGGAGGGGACACCGTTGTGAGGGCTCTCCCATGAATGTTTTATATTTTCTGTGTGGCAGCATATATTAATGATGACTTCAGTCTGGATGGCTGAAAATAGCATAATGGAAACATTTTTGTAAAAACAAAAGCTGGAGACTTCGTATGGGGAACAATATGCAACTAGTCCAGTGTTCCTAATAATTGTCAGTGTTTTCAGCCTTTTCAGTACCTCTTCCTCAACACCAATGCAGAAATGTGTTTCTTTTATTTATTTATATTATACTTCATAAAGTCATTTAGCATTTTTATTAAAAATCTTAAAATCAGGGGCCTGTGTAGCTCAGCGAGTATTGACGCTGACTAGCACCTCTGGAGCTGCGAGTTCGAATCCAGGGCATGCTGCGTGACTCCAGCCAAGTCTCCTAAGCAACCAAATTGGCCCGGTAACCTACTTGTGGTGGTGAATAGTGGTTATCGCTCTCAATGGGGTGCGTGGTAAGTTGTGCATGGATGGCGGAGTGTAGTATGAGCCTCCACATGCTGTGAGTCTCCGCGTTGTCATGTAAAGCGAGCCACGTGATACGATGTGTGGATTGAGTTCCACAGAACTGCCGCTCGCTGGATGTTTTTTGTTTTTGGCACCATTCGGTGTAAATTCTAGAGACTGTTGTGCACAATAGTGTCTAGAATTTACTCCGAATGGTGCCAAAAACATCCAGTTAGTGGCAGTTCTGCGGATGGAAACGCCTTGTTGATGAGAGAGGTCAACAGAGAATGATCATGCTAGTTCGAACTGACAAAAGTGTACGGTAACTCTGATAACCGTTCTGTACAATTATGGTGAGAAGAATATCATCTAAGAATGCATGTTGGCATTGTTTTAGCGGCATGAGGGGGACCTGCACAATATTAGGCAGGTGGCTATAATGTTGTGGCTGATCATTGTATATATATATATATATATATATATATATATATATATATATATATATATATATATATATATATATATATATATATATATTTGTTTGTTATTCATGTTTTTGAGATGTTACAGACATAACAGCAAATTTTCTCTGAAGTTGCGTTGGAACAATGTGTATTGGGGAAAGCACAAATAAAAATACAAAAAACTATGCAAATAAAAAGTATTTGGCTGGATTTGACTTTTATGTTACAGTGTTTTTTTTCTACTTTGGTAACAACATTTGAATGTACTCTTTTTGTACTTTTTTGTCAAACAAACAAGTGATAGCCAGCGCTGAAGCATTTTACCAATCAGAAATTGGCACAATTAATTCCGATTCAAGTAATGGCCAGCATCATCCAATCACTGCCAAACTGCATTGTTAATGCTGTACCAAGTACTTACCATTGTCCCATGTCTGCCATCCATGTTGAGTGGTGCAAACATCAGCTGCAGCTGTTTACAGTACAAGGTTGAGTTTCTGGACACATTTACCACTGAATAACCACTGAAGTTTAAGAGGCAAATTTGCAAAGTGAAATATAATCAAACAAATATTAACTTTTGATGAAAAAAATTGACGTTTTTTGGAGCTGAAGTTTGGAGGGTGAATATTTATTATAGAATTTTCAATGATGAACTTTTGTGCAGAATTTTCTAATTTGAAATATTCACAGCTTAAATGTACAACCATTTGAAATTGCATCACCCAAAAATAAAAACACTGTTAATGTAATGCGTTTATTTTTCAATTCACTGTGCTTTGTAGTTTGGGGGGAAACTAAAGACAGAGGACAAAAACCATAACAAAATATTTGAAAACAGTCATTGAAAACAGAACAGAGATTAACTGTGACATCTGCAATGTATTTTAATGTTTCAAAGTCCCAGTAAAGAGTTTCTTTGAAAAACTTCATTGAAAATCATGCCTTAATGTTTTTGTCTTTATGTCCCCAGTGAGCAAGATAAAGGCGACTGTGGCAAAGAACGAAAAACTCCGTAAGATGTTAGCTAGTGGAGAGAAAGATAAAAAACCTTGGGAGAAAACAGGCTTAGCTGGGAGAGCAAGTTCTACTTTGGCTATAGAGCATGAACATAATGCCAGTGTGAGTTAGCCATGTGTAAAACAAGTCATGTTATGAGTAGATTAAGTGATGTTGCTTTTTTGGAACTGTAATGAGAGTAATTGTAATTAGTACTTTCCACCTCCAAAAGAAAAAAGGTGACTTATGTAAACAAACGTGTCTAATCGTGTCAGGTGAACCTGCAACAAAACATGTCTTACCTAAAACTGAAATAGGGAAGTAGTCGTTCAGACAATCGACTAGCTAGTTGATTTTGAAAATAAGTAGTTTTGCACTGGGGTGGTTCAATACGACCTACCTGCTGCAGGTTCTTCTGGTTCTTCACCCTCCAGACCCAGCAGGGTTTTGGGTCAGATCGTGCCAGGGTATAGAAGTGGTTAATCAGGTCTGAACGAGGCACCAGTGGTGGGCTGTCTTGTTTATTTTCCTCATGTTCCTCCAATTCAAACTCGTAGGAGTTTGGTCAGCGAGAGGAGAGATCACAGAACACAGGGGATGTGTCCAAAAAAACAGAGGTTTTTATAAAGGTAAAATAGCATTGAGTCATGTCTGAATCTAGGGGTTGCACAAAATGCTGAACAAGGGGTCATTTGCACAGGATGGAATCTTACGTTCACTTTTTTAAAATTGTTCGTTTATGTAAACATTCGCCATATAGACATCTTTGACCATTGCGACAATTCTTGCTGTTTTCATCATCTTGCACCAGGAAAGCTGCATTTTTAGATGATGTGTCATGTTAAAAGTAGTTCAACTTTTGTGTTTAGAGACCCCCGCATTCTTGTCCCTTCTGCTATGCTGCATTTAGCTGTTTTTGCAAAAGCGGACCCTGTGAATGACCCCAAAAATGGAGTGTGTAATGGACTCGTTCTTACTGTAGTAACTGACTTAATTTATGTTAGTTTAATTACTTTTGTAAAATGCTTTGAAAATGTGTTCATATCATCATACCCGTCATGCGAACCATGCACATCTGAAGCTCAGTTACTGCACTAAAATAAAAAATAATTGTGCTTGGAATACCATGTTTGTTGAGGGAGAAATGGTGTGCCCATAAGATGGTACACAGATTTTTGTGAATTTATTTTCTTTTGTTTTTTTCCACACATTTTAAGATGGTGCACCGATTTTCCTCTCTCTCCGACTGTGATTCACTGCTTGTCTTTATTAAGTAGGTGTGAGACACTTTGGGGTCAGCATGTCAGGAAGCTCACTGTGTATCTGAAGTGTATCTGAAGCTCATTACTGGTAGAATAATCACTGCGCCCTGTGCTGCCATACACAAACTCATTACAGATGAAGTGCATGTAGGTGAAGATCACGAAACCTGTCGAGAACAGGTCATATTTTATCCTGAAAGCATGTGCAAAACAAAAAGAAGACATTTTGCTCAAAGCTGATAATAATTGTATTTAATCTTAATTAATTTTTAATTAATAAGACGATAATGAAATTTGGTTGAGGATTCAAATCAATCAAATTATTGTGATTATGACAATTAATTCCTTTTAAGGCTTTTAAATCTTAGAAATTAAATAAAAATAAAATTTGAATGTAAAAATATTTCAAAGCGCTTAAAAATATGTCTCTAGTCAACTATATTCTTGCCGCATTTTACATTTTATAATGTTGTTTTTGGAAGCAAGCCAACCTAAAGCTATTATATTATATTTTAAAATATATTATATCATATCATACCATGGTATAATACCAATAGTCTATTCTGATTGGCTGGAAGGTGTGCGTTAAAACCGTTTAATGCACAGGTAGTTCCTGTCAGGTTTCAGCACCGTTCTGCATCAGTGCGCCTACTCTGCTATCCTCTGTAATGAGCATCGTAATGTTTTATGCCTCTCTTTAAATGACTTCTGGACATGAATATAATGTATTCATTTTGATTAAAGTTACATATCAATGTAATGGTGCCTGTGGCCGAATCACAGCAGTGCTAATGTAGGGCCGTATCACACTCTTGCTTGTGTGTTATTGCTTAAAGCACACATATATACACACACATATGTGTGTGTGTGTGTGTGTGTGTGTGTGTGTGTGTGTGTGTGTGTGTGTGTGTGTGTGTGTATGTGAATGGTCTACTGGTATGTATTATTTCTATCTTTTGGTTTTTGGTGTAAAATATGACAATGCACACTTGTCTGTTTGCTATGATGGATTTTTATTAGATATGCAGGTTTTATATGCCCTGTGCTTCTGTGGGTATGTGTCTTTGTTATTGCTAATGCTCTCATGTGTCCTGCAGTGTGCATCGCTCTCTCTCTCTCTCTCTCTCTCTCTCTCTCTCTCTCATTCCCATGTAGAGATCTAGGCTAGATCTCTTGTCTCTCCTGGAGTTATCATACTACTGATGTTGTTTTGCCATTCCAGTATAATTGCAAATGCTGCTTAAGAGAAAGTGTTGCATGTTCATTTCATGTTCATGTGCTCTATGGACCTTGGTCAGGGTGGATGGCATTTTGAAGTGAATGAAAATAATGGTGTGTGGGACAGATGTACTATCAGTTCAATGAGTTTTCTTTAATCTGAAACATTGAACAAAATCCTTTATAAAGATTAAATAAAATAGAAATCCCGTTGGTCAGAAAACATGAGTTGTAAAACTTCTATGTGACATAAGACATCAAGGTGAATACAAATAGTATAGGCAACTAATTTTTCCTCCATAATTTGATGTATTTATGTATGAGTAAAACAGGGTATTCAGTGAAAGTTGGTGTAGGGTGGGATTTTATTTTATCGTTCAGGAATTGAATGCATTATGAGTTAGGTGGTTGGAGGGGAGGGATTAAATAAATTAAGATTGCTTGGTGACATCATCCATAAAGGAATGTCAATTCGGAGGCGGAGCAACTACATTTTGATAAAAGTTTACAAAGACAGCAAAAATGTCACACGAATGATGAATTGTTTGCAATAAACCCCAAAAATAAATTTGGTAAATTTTGATTTCATATTGTCATTAAAGGAATGTTCCAGGTTCAGTACAAGTTAAGCTCAATCGACAGCATTTGTAGCATAACATTGATTACCACACAATTTTTTTTATTTTTTTTATTCGTCCCTCTTTAAAAACAAACCAACAACAACAACAAAAAAAAGAAGCAATCTTTCTGTGTAAATTTGATGTGATAATCATGATGACGTAATATACAACAACTCTAAAAGGACAATTAAAACAACTCAAATAATACACAAGTTTTAAAAGAAGAATTAATGCAAGTGCTTTTATAAAATGATGTCTGTGTTTAAACCCTCCTCAAATTGGCCACATTCACTTCCATTGTAAGTGCCTCGATTTTTGCTTTTTGAAAATAATTTTTGTGGTAATCAATATTATGCCAAAGTGCTGTCGATTGAGTTTAACTTGTATTGAACCTGGAACATTCCTTTTAAAACACTGTAAGTACAAAGCAATGAACATATTTTATCTCCATACTTCATAGCCTCATTTACATTCTCATTATATGGCATCCACTCTGACTAAGGTCCATATGTTGCATCAGTTAGTTTAAATTTCTTGCGGAGCTGTAACATGATATCTTGATGACTTATGCTCCATTAACTACACTACATCTCGGTTGAAATCATCTTTCTCTCTCCCACAGATGGACATCCTAGTAAAGAGCAGCCTCTGGAGTTTCTGAAGCCATCTGGAGTCAACCACATTCCTCCTGGTAGGATTGAAGCTCTTTCTGTGTGTTTGTGTGTGGTCATGTTTCAGCTATGGGCAACCCTGCTGCCAAAGCCAGGAGTCAAAGGTCATCTAACAGGTCACTGAATAGGAATGTCTGATTGGCTGCTTTGATACAATTGATGTGTACTTGGTCATATGGCTTACTTCAGGTCTCCCTCGTAAACCTGGTCCTCGCTGACAGTATGTGATACAGTATGTGAATTTATTTTTCTCCACTAAACATCCAAATACAAATATGAGGAACAAATCCCATGGGTCTGTGCGTTTTTGGTGAGCGTGTTGCCATGGAGACATAGCATGTGTGGAGACTTCACGCCATCCACTGCGGCATCCTCGCTCAACTCACCATGCGGCCCACTGAGAACGAACCACATTATAGCGATCACGGGGAGGTTACCCCATGTGACTCTACCATCCCCAACAACCGGGCCAATTTGGTTGCTTAGGGGATACCTAGCTGGAGTCATTCAGCACGCCCTGGTATTCAATTTAGTGAACTCCAGTGGTGGTAGCCAGCGTCTTTACCACTGAGCTACACAGGCCCCCCATCATTAGTTTTTTAACAAAAAGTTAATGTTGGGCCCTGGTTGTCTGTGTGTGCCTCCTCTCTCCATTAACTGGAATAACAGTGGAGTGTTGGCTAGCCACAAACCCATTGGTTAGGCCGATGTGGTTACCCTCTGCTCCAACTGAAAGAGATGAGCCATGGCATCTGTGTATAGACATGTACGTGCTGGTCTGGCTAGAGAGCCACCCACAAGGCCGCCTTCAGTTTCAGGAGTCTGATGCTACATTGGAGCTTTTAAACATGTTTATGAATTTCTATGTAGAACACAGATATTCTCTCTCAGGCTGTCTTTGTTCACAGATCAGCTGTCTGATTTCTGAAGCATTTTCAATTGTCCTTTTCTAGAACTATAGCTGAAAGTGTCGGTTTTCTATAACTCTTGGGAAAAAGTTTTAAAGATGGTATATCATACTTTCAAAAACAAAGTCTTGGTTTTCCATTGAGTTTAGACTGCAATAAGTTGGCTTTATTATGCTTAAGCAGGTGCAGGTTTGGGTTTAGGCGGGGTTTAGTTTGGGTTTAGGCTGTGTTAGGACTGGAGCTGTGGAGCAGGAAACAGATGGAGCTGAAAGCCTCGCCTGGAGACCTGCTCACTGCCAAAGGCGCCTTTCCACTCGTTCACTCTCTTTCCTCTGTTCCCTCTCCATGCTAAATAAGTATTGATTGGAAACATACTCTCTGAGCAGGGAATGATGTTACTGTATTCTGTGTGTTTAATGTGTTCATCCATGTGGACGAAGCAAGCTTGCCATTTTTGGACCATAACATTTCGAGCCAGTCATTCCATGTCTGGCCAATATGGACTATAGTTACAATTTTCTTGCTGGTCTTCTACTCACACTGTTGTTAGAACAGCACATATGTAATATCAAACCACCATATGTGGCTTCATGCATTATTCAGCATGGGTTAAACATTTAACCATTATATATGTAGCAGTTCAAAAATACTGTTAAACATGGAAGAGCATACCAAATGCTTAGGCACTCCATTGTGTGTTTGTGTGAAGGGTTGTTACGAATATATAGATACAGTAGGTAGAGAATGTGCATAAAATATAGGTGAATCTCACCAAACTTGTCAAGCACATTTTGACATAATGACAAACACATTTTTCTCAGCATAATCTGAATATAAAAAAAAGATTGTGTGGTCCCACAGAGCCCGGATCTCAACATCATTTAGTGAGAACAGGATTACATTAAGATATAGAAGCAATTGAGACATCCTAAATACACAGAAATGTGACAAGTTCTATTTGCCAACAATCTTGAAAAACTGTGCAGCTGTACCCATGTGGTTTTGGGCTGGATTCTGGTTAATTTTTCAAGTATGACTTTGTGTTGGGGTGGGGTTCGGGTTTGTAACTAATGAAACAATGACTCCTATCTAACTTGTTCTGTGCACATGCTGTTACTCATAAACACGCGCAAACGGACATGTGACTGCCGCATGGTGAGCATAGCTGAGCAGGCATTTTCATTTCACTCCAATGGGAGATGAGTGCCACACTCACTAGGCGGATTGACAGTGTTGTGGAAGAAGCTTTGAGAGTGGCAGAGAGTGTCAAAAAGTTGAGAAATGCTCATTTATTGCAGTCTTCAAACAGACTTTAAATGATGATTGCATGCATTCATTGTTCAGAAGTGTGAAAACATGAAGCTAGGATCTTTTCAACTGTAATTGTGCATATTTAAGATGATTTTATTGCTCTTGAACTAAAAACATCAATTCACACTCTGTACCACATCCTAAATTTGCAGCTGTCGCTGTGAGTGGCTTTGAGAAGCTCTTCTGCTCCAGTAAACACATACCGATAGGGGCTGTTCACATCGTATGTGTTTTGCACTCCTGCACTTTTTTAAAATAGTTTCTCCTTAATGAACGCGTGCATGACTGTCATATTTTTTAGACACATTGTCACTTCCAAGTAAATAAAAACTAGCAGAAAATGCATCTTGAGAGCTGCCTTTTGTTTCATTCATTGTGCTGCATCTAGCTTGCTTTTAGCGCTTGTTTCACAACAATCAACGTTGTGAAGAAGTTATGCTTACTGCCTGTGAATGCTTACTGTTACTATAGTCTTACAAATGTTGTGCAAGTGATGCTTGCATACATCCTATTATGAAAGGAAGAATATATATAATACAATACATTTAAAAGAGAGGGAGCGATATCTGGTCAGGTTTGGGCATAAAATCTGACCGTAACAGTCGGGCCCGGTCAGGCCACATAGTCTCTGGTACGGGTCAGGTTCAGGCCTCATTTAAGACCCGAGCAGACCTCTAGTACCTGGTGCCATTTTAATGTTAAGGTTTGTCACAACCAATATTGATTAAGTTGATCCATACACAACTTACAATTACTCAACTTACCATGCGTCCCATTGAGATGGAGAACCATTTAATCATGACCACAATGAGGTTACCTCATGCAACTCTACCCTCCCTAGCAACCGGGCCAATTTGGTTGCTTAGGAGACCTGTCTGGAGTCACTCAGCACACCCTGGATTTGAACTTGTGACTCCAGAGGTGGAAAACTGAGCTTTTGAAAACCTTCTCCCAAGTGAATACATTTGAAAAGGGCATCTTCACGGTTCAAACCGATGACGTATTTGTTGTCATGTGACGTAGTCATGTGATCCATTCAATCAAAACAATCAAGATGGTGGCCTGTGTTATAGCACTGCTGTTGTGCCTAACACCATGTCTTAACCAGATGCAATGCGATGGCACGACATGTGATAAAAGGTATCTTTTCCATGTTAATCAGAGTTTTTGTCCTAACCAACCGTGACACATGATGAGCGACAGCAACATGGCGTTCTATTTTTTTATATGGTTTCTATTTCTGCAACGTCGCACCGGCCAGCGCAGTCACCAAATGGGTCTAAAATTATTCTTATTGTGGTATATTATGGTCGGCACCTCGCTAGCCGGTTCACCACAACTTGATTTTGGCAGAGATAATCACACACCTACCGAATGTTGAGCTTGAGGTCTCGCTCTCTTTAGCTGGAGCTTTGAGACGAGGTGGTATATTCACTTTAATAGTGTTGATAAAGGATAAATGTTATTTTGTACAACATTCACATTACATTCCTTCCAAGGCGACGGGAAGTTTACATGGAATTCGTGTCTGGTGTCAAAGGACAATTGTTTTTCAGACCGTATGTGCAATGGTGAGTTTTTGCATTCGCAGTAATGGCGCAGTCACTCATACGTTCTCACGGCATAATTCCATTGGCAAAGATGCCTTGGTCGGACATTGAGCACACGTGAAACCAGCATAAGTATAATTGTCAAACAGCCTTTTTTAATGTTGCACTTTATAGTTACTAAGACATCATTTTAAGAGTTCAGTTAAAACTCACCCCTAAAATTATATTGTAAAGGGATCAATGGAAAGGAGGAGGCGAGAACTGGCTTGATAATATAAATAATAGTTTTAATGATAAACTTAAAACAAAAGACAAACACACACACATGATGGACATGTCCGTTAACGATCTCTCTCTCCCGCACGATCCTCTACAGTCGACCTTTAACCCTCACGGAGGCTTAATTAGCCTCATACGGGACCGGGTGTGTAGGTTCACGACCCGGCCCCGCCCTCCGCCCTGCCACATATATCCTTGTCCATTGTGAATATTCAGTGTAGCTGTTTACAAAGCACTGCCCACACAGAGGTTACCGCCAAACCAAGCAACTTCCTATTGGTCAACATTTTTCTCCAAAGGAAGCCCATCGTGTGAAATGGCTAGATGGCTTTATTTCGCCCACAGAATTTCGCCGTGCAAAGGGATGGTGACAGCGCCTTAAGGGGATTATAACATTTTCATATGTTTCAGTGTGGACAAGCAACTTTTGGAAAATGCTTGGGAACGGCAGTGTGTATGTAGGGCGTTTCGAAAATGAAAACACCGTTTTCATATGTGTCCGGATTAATGTAATTTGAAGTCCGGATTAATGTAATTTGAATTTTGCTCAAATGAAATGTGAAAAATTCCAATTTAGTCCAGCTCTGTTGACAGCTCTGTTGACAGCTCTATTATGCAGCTACACTAAAGTCTTTGGCAATAGAAACACAGTTTTTCGTCTTGTCAATCAAGCACACTAAATTTAAAACTGACATTGTTAGAAATACAATATCAGAGCAAAAAATTTGTATATGTTGAATTAGTGCTTAAATCTCTGTGCATGCTGAGCAGTGATGTCATACGCTATACTCAGTCTATCTCATGTCTTATTTATGTTATAGACAGTACTTACACGGCCCTGGTGTGTGTTAGTGCATTCATGCATAATTGTCTGTGTCTGGGACTTTGCTTAAAGCTTTTGTCCTATTATTTCAACTACTGTAGATTTTTAATGTGTTTTACTTTTTGCTCTAAATACAGTATGTTGAATCTAATTGGCTACAATGTTTGGTTGAAATGATGGATGTTCTTCTACCTCTGAGCTCTAAACCGGCCTTCTCCAAAAATGCATGGGAGTGCATCTGCTCTTTATAACTATTAGCTTATACGTCATACATTTTCGATTAAAAAGCTCAAAAATGCAAAGCTTTTTATTGAATAGAAATAGTGAAGAGGGAACTTGAAATATTTGGGAAGCTGGACTTGAATCTGCATCTCCTGGATGAGCACCACGGATGTGACCCAACGGCTGCACCACAGCCCTAATAACACTATAGCTTTTAATAGCAGCTTGTAGCTGGCAATTAGATTGTAGTAGGCTCTGTTCTGTTAAAAGAACCCCATGAAGTCAAATTCAAATTTTTCTGGCATTAAGATCATATATAAGCTCTAAAAGCTGACCAAATTATTATTTAAAATAATAGGTATTTAAAGTTTGCTGTCTTTCATTTCCAGAAAACGGACCAAAAATATTGATGACTCATCTTGCACTCAGGGAT
Organism: Xyrauchen texanus; assembly: GCF_025860055.1. Taxonomy (NCBI): domain Eukaryota; kingdom Metazoa; phylum Chordata; class Actinopteri; order Cypriniformes; family Catostomidae; genus Xyrauchen; species Xyrauchen texanus. The sequence goes on along the minus strand of NC_068293.1, from coordinate 39,428,293 downwards.
GTATCAACATTTTTGTCCAATCGAATGCTCTCTAGAATAGAGTGCAACTGTCTTGTTCCGTAAGTGAAAATCACAATTTTTTTTCATAGACAAATTGATTTTCAGCGATAACTTAACTTTTAAAGACAGACCTACCAGGAGCTCAGAGGTTCTTCATCGTTGGTATATGCATACTTTGAAGCCATCAGTCTGCATTATTTCAACTTTATTGTTTAAAAATCGTCTTTGATAGCAGAATTCCTGGTAAACAACTACATTACCCATGGTCCAGAAGAGAAAGCTTCACCAATCCGAGAACTGCATCTTAGAAAGCCTGTAAAGCAAGTCCGGAAGTGACTGCCCACTCCAATGATGTATTGTGAAAATTAAAAGTTACTTATTTGTATTTCTTTATATTTGATTAAGTCATTCGCAATGTTTTATGGGATTGTAGTTTGGGTGGGCACTTTTGTAAAATTATTTTCACAGATTATCCCTCATATTAGCACAAAAGTTGCATACAAATTCTGCACATTCCGTTTGTTCCTGAAAAAGTGTGTGTGTAATAGTGGGGATTTCTGATTATCTTAGGAGGAGGAAATTTTGATTCACACACAGAGGCTGATGAAGTTTATGAAGACAGATTTCCTTGCATATTCAGTTGCTGTTAGAAGTGTGGGTGTGTGTATCTGTCTGTCTGTCTGTCTGTCTGTCTGTCTGTCTGTGTGTGTGTGTGTGTGTGTGTGTGTGTGTGTGTGTGTGTGGGCAGGTTTGGGTGGTTTACGAGGAAAAACATTTTAGGTTACAAATTGGTTATTACAAGGGTATTATGCTATAAATGTGGTTTATGAGGACATTTCTATTGTCCCCATTATTCAAATCACTTAAAAAAAAAAATATGATGTTTTATTAAAAATGTAAAAATGCAGAAAGTTTTTTGTGAGGGTGATGTTTAGGCTTAGGGGATAGAATCTGTATGTCTAATGGAGACTCCTCATAAGGATAGCACCAACGTGTGTCTGTGTGTGTGTGTGTTTTGGTTTCAGGCCCTGTGGCAAAGAGCTTGGAGAGGCTGCCTGGTGTTCCCAGAGTCTTGTTTTATCACAGCGTTGCCTCTTTATTTAGAGTTCTGAATTATAGATGAGCTTTTATATGCCAGAGAGAGAGAGACAGTGCTACAGATAAGGGTGGTGAACAGGCAGGGATGTGGACTGGATGTGACCCATATGCTAATTATCTGTCATTTATTTTATTTTTAAAACACTCCTTAGAAAATGTTATACCTTGTTTGAGTGAAATTAATTTGTTCACTTCTTGTGTCTGAGTTTCCATCTCTTTTTCCCTAACTCCGGCTTTATTCTGCATGCACAGTAGTCATGGACAATATAGGTTTTAAAGACCTTTTGCTATTTTGAATTATTTCAAAATAGCAAATACAAATTCAACAAATATTATATTTTTTGTATTTATTTTATTTGACTGAATTGCATTTAATTTCTTATTTTACACCGTAACATAAAATAATAAAAAATACTGTTAAAATAATAAATGATCAAAATACCAAGCACAGGCTGGACTCGAACCTCCTGCATGATCACCAAAAGTCAGTGTGACAGGCACACGCACCATCCACTATACCACAGCTGTGATGATATGCAGTTTGAAAGTCTAGATTTACATTTTTTTGACTGACTTTGCAGTGTTTACTTGAAGCGCATACTCTGATAGTGGCATATTTTGAGGGTGAGAAAGTTTATAAGCTGTCAGGGTCACCTTGTCGTCTCTATGGGGTATTTCTTTGTGTGGCTGAATGGTTTTATTGGCTTACGTTGCAGTTCTCTTTACTTTCTCTCCCTATCGTTCTCTTTCCATCTCTGTCAGAAGAAAAGGGTCATTGCACCTCTCTCCACCTCACTCTGTCCCTGGCTGAGCTCCAGTGGGGCTGGAGGCCGGCCAGGTCACTACAGATGACTGATACATACAGCTAAAGTTGAGGGGGTGGGGCCTAACAGTTTCCTCGACCAAATTATGGGAGTGGACTAGAACGTCAGCAAATCAATTTGCTCAAAATTCCCACACACTTCCTGCTGCATTCTCATGTTTTAAGCAATTTCCGTTCAGTTACAAAGGGTTAGGTATACTTTTGAATGCATAATTGTTCGTAAATGATTGTTTAATTAAATAGTTATAGAGTAACACATTTTTTATGTATGCATAGATTTTATTGTCGCATTAGAGGAACGCTTAACTTTTTTTTTTTTTTTTTACATCTTTTTGAATTTCGCTCTTATTCCAAACAGTGTCTTATGTAAAATACAGTTTTGGTTTTCAGACCAATGTGTCCAGAATTTTCGGTTTCAGACAAGAATTTTCATTTTGGTGCATCACCAGGGCTGGACTGGTAATCTGGCTTACTGGGCATTTTTCCAGTGGGCCGACGCCCGATCAGGGGAGGACTGGCCATCGGTAGAACCGAGGGGTCCTGTGGGTCTGGCCGAATGGGCCGTTTTTAATAAGCTATAATGAGCTGCCGCGTTATGCAGAACGGACCACAAAACGACGCCGCGATATGCAGAAAAGCTCAAATATTGCATGGCACGCTTTTGGCATCGAGCCTAGTGAAATGTAGCCACACTTTTGATCTTTTCCACATCTTTTACATTTATGGGGATTGGGACGTATACACACTTCAGCCTCACGTGGGCGTAACTGGCGTAAACTAGTGTTTTTCCTTGATGCCTAAACACAGCCAATCACCAGATTTGGGCACATCTAGCATGCTAAGTGCTTATCACTGACGTTGATGAGATTAACCACTTCGGTATTTGAAATTTGGTACTGAACGACAAGAAATTTTTTGATACTCGATAGTTTAGAGGCAATTCGGGCGGTGTCGATCATGCAATTGCATTATAGGCTGTTAACATGTATCATGCTCTTATCAGAGAGAACACTGACACTATTAAAGTACTCCTCGCTCCAAGAAAAACCACTACCATTCTGTACGGCTGTCATAATCTGTCCCCACAACCCTGCTTAATTCTTGAACAAATCAGCACAAGTTTTAGTGCTTACTATGAAATCAGTATGCATTGCAATTTCTCGCTCTCTGCTGATTCAACACCAAAAATGCATTTGACCAAGACTCTTTTGCTGACAGAAGTTTAGACTATTCATTTTTGGAAGAGTGATCAATTGGGAATTTTTTGAGTAGGGGTGGACACTATGACAATCTGGATTGGATGAGAAACATTTAAAGTCATTATAAGATATCTGCACACCTGTGATAACATTTTTGCAACAAGTTACAGCATTGCCCAGCCCTGTGATGAAGTCACAGCCTAAAATCATTCTGTTCAAATTCACATTTTCACTATCCAGGTTGTGTTGAGAGGTGAATGGCAGAGGAAGTCACCCGTGTACAGTACATGAGTTTTTGGAGGGAGATTGCTGGCTGCTACAGGTGCCAGCCCTCACAGATGGTCACCATGCCTCTTGCCTGGCCCTCTGAATGTGGCACCCTGTCTGCCCGCCTTGGCACCCGCGCCCAGGTCAGAGCTGCCAAGATTACCGGATGCCAGCCGGGAGACAGCAACTTTTTGGTACATCTAGTAGCATTCTAGACACATCCCATTCATATGTTTGTGACGTGCTCCATTGATATGAGCCATAAGTTGCAATGGGCTGTTTTAAAAAAAAAAGTGAAATTTGGTCAAAAACTTTGTTTTGGGTTTTCTGTTTTTTGTACACGGCAATCACACTTGGATCCACTCCAAAACACACTGCAAACGAACCCTTGAGTGGTTCACTTGTGGTCAGGTCTGGACTGGTAATCTGGCATACCGGGCAATTTCCCGGTGGGCCTATGCACTTTGGGGCTGATCAGTGGCGGACTGGCCATCGGGAGAACCGAGCGGGCTGGTGATTCGGCTGCGAAATGGGCTGAATGGGCCACGATAAGCTAAAATGAGCCGTCGCGCTATGCAAAATGGACCACAAAAAATAAAGAATAGGACAGCGAACACCCCCACTATATTAGATATTGTTGCACATTTATGGAGTGGTGGTGGTGTAGTGGGCTAAAGCACAAAACTGTTATCAGAAGGTCGCTGGTTCGATCCCCACAGCCACCACCATTGTGTCCTTGAGCAAGCCACTTAACTCCAGGTTGCTCCGGGGGGATTGTCCCTGTAATAAGTGCACTGTAAATCGCTTTGGATAAAAACGTCTGCCAAATGCATAAATTTTTTTTTTATAAAAGGGCACTGGATGCAATTGACCTCAGTGCTTTTGGTGTTGACAATGTAAGTGGACTTAAAAGAGGACCCAGTTTCTTTTTTGGTCCTTGTTGTTCACACCACAGGTCCTTAAGAACTCAGACCCCATTGCAGCTAGGACTGTCACGATATCTTTTATACAGTATGTTATATAATTTATGAAACACAGACAACCAATCATATTACATTATGCAAAAGTAATAATGTATACTGTATTTCTGTCCTAAATTATTCAATCTCTCACATTATGAGACTCTCCGATAAAACTTACAAGCCATTATTTTGCATGAAGGAAAGCATTTTAAATTCTGTGTGCATTTGAATATGATTCTTTATCTATCATCTCAAGAGTAATGGAGCAATCGAGCATTTCCTCCTGAGTGTCATTTACATTGTGTGTATGAGCCAAGAACATTTGCTGTTGCGCAAATAAAATTACAGTGAAACTATAAAAATTCTCTCTTGCAATTTTTTGGGAGTTTGGCGCAAACCTCCTTACACGGTGCGCCCATCAGAGCACTTCATCTTAACATGCCGCACTGCTCTGAATGGAGCCAATCCGTTCATTTTAGGGGCTCAAATAATACAAAAACGGAATATGAGACACAAAAACACATCATGGTAATCATGGTGTATCTATATTCACTTAAAATTCCCATTTGTGGACAGTAAATTGTGACTGGAATATGTTTTATGTAATGCAGCTATGTATGGCAAGCCACAAGGTACTTGTGTCATCAAATGCAAAGCGGACCACTTTACTTTCACATCGCACAAATCAATCGAACCACAAATGGACCCACAATCAAACCTCCTGAGGTGGTCTGAATATGGTTCGCATTTGGGTCCTTTTAGGGGGGTCTGAGACCACTTGGGTTGTTCATATATACACGTTATACCGCCCTGAGAGCACTTGGAGTTCTCAAACGAACTAGGTGTGAAATGGCCAAAATGATGGAGCAGGGCTTTGTCGATACAATCAAATATCGATATATCGTATTGATACTTACAGTAGCTCCATGTATCGTGCTATATCGTGATATTTTCAGTGCGGTTCAAACTCTAATCACACATAGCATGAATGCTGTAAAGAAGCCATTCGACCAAACAAACATTGCTGCCAGAGGTCTTAAAGAGACAATACTGTTTTAGCACTTTTTCTACATATCTAAGTAAATACTTGTAAATAATACAAATTAGGCATGTAAACAACAAACATGTTAAAATAAATTGTATATATGCATTATGCATCATATTTATTGATGTAATACAAAGACAATATTTTTTAAAAAGCTAACATTTCTCCAAAATGAGGAAAAAAATCATTATAAAATAAAATGTGTAATGTCTGTAATTTAACAAGATCCCCTGTATAACTAGTCCCTCAAGGATTTTGCGATCAGAAGAGTTCTTGCAAATTCAACCAATCTGGTGGTGGTGTCTAAAGTACATAACTGGTAATCTGGTAATCAGAAGGACGCTGGTTCGAGCCCCACATCCACCACCATTGTGTCCTTGAGCAAGGCACTTAACTCCAGGTTTCTCTGGGGGGATTGTCCCTGTAATAATTGCACTGTAAGTCGCTTTGGATAAAAGCGTCTGCCAAATGCATAAATGTAAATGTAAATGTTATATTTTCTGTAAACAAATCCGGAAATTCCTTCAAAAATTCAAAAATAAACACGATTTTAAAGGTATATAATGATGATTTGTCAGCTTTCACTGCAAAACAAACCCCAAAAATGCCGCAAATTGTATCGCAAAATTTGAGAAAGCCACAGCAAATTCGGTTATATTGGGCCGCAAAAATCAGGAAAAAGTGCCGTGAAATCCTGGTGGGAGAGTATTATGAATAACAGCATTAGCTGCAAGATCATTTCTTTCTTACTTTATGAAAGCAAAATGGACATTATAACTAAAATATACCCAAATTAATTTCAATTAAATGCGAAATCGAATCACGATATTGTGATGTGTTGCAATATATATATCACATCGTGACACGTGTATCGCAATACGTATCGTATCGTGAGGTGGCGGGCAATACTAAGCCCTAATGAACACACACCCATGTATGTAGGTATGAGTGTGTGTTTGTGTATGTATGTACATATATAAAATGTATATATTGTTTACTGTGATGATTAAATGTGTTGTTGTTGTTGTAATGTAATTTTTTAGAATGGAACCCAGGGACTAACTGATGGCACAGACTTTCAGCTAATGGGATCCTAAAAATAAACAAAAATAAAAATAAACTTGGATTGGGGATTTAGTGGAGTTCTAAGAGTTACAATCTAAATCAGCTGTTGATTCCTATTTTATCATCAAAGGTTGTTTGTTTTTCTTAATGTATTAGCTGCATCTTAAAGCACCTTTGTGAATAATCACTCAGAAATCGCACAGAAACATGTCCAGATCACATTTTACTCAAAAGGCAAAAAAAGAAAAGAAAAAAGAAAGTTGTTTTTGTTTTGATTTTTCCATTGTTCTCACAAATGATTCTCATGTTTTTTTTTTTTTTAAATATTCAAATATATATATATATATATATATATATATATATATATATATATATATATATATATATATATATATCATATTATATTATTATTATATATATTTTTTCTGTAAATCTTCTTTGGAACAATATGTAATTTAAAAAGTGCTGTAGAAATTAAGTAAATTGAACCTTAAATGTGTAACAGGTTAATGGTCCTAAAAATAGGCTTTTTAAAATATATAAATAAATTAATGAATTAAAAAAATCTTCACTTGATTATGAGGTGAAATACAGTATAACATGGACATGTTCTTCACTTGTTTTGTGAGCTGTCACTTAATATCCATTCTGTTTCTTTTATACTTGTACCATTTCTCTCTTTTGTCGTTTCTCTTTCTTTTCTCTCTTCATTTGTATCCAATTTATCTTTCCTTTGCTTAAGAAATGGGTTCCCCTTGCCGGTATGCATATAGTTTAAGGGTGGTGTTCCTCCTCCTCCATCCATTTATTTATTTATTTGTATAAGGGCAGCACAAAAACATGATTTCAGGAGATGCATTTCACAAAGAGATGCCTCTTTAAAAAAAAATACCACGGGAAACTAAACATAATTGAATAATGGTTTGCTTCCAACCCTGCAAACAAATAATACAATAGATTAAATGGAAAGTTTAATAATAGTTAGAAAAAGAATACATCTTTGGTTTCCTTTGAACTGCCATACATCCATTCATCTCTCAATCATTAGCTGCCTGGAGATGGACTGAAGGGTGAACAATATTGAGTTTGATCGATTGATAGATATATAGGTTCTCAGCAGTCCAAGTGAGTTCCCTTAATGAATGAAAACTTGTGAAGTGAATTAATTGGTTCTGAACGGCTCTTGCTGTGACATGCTCTTCTAAACATATGAGACGGTAACAAGACTAGAGCAAGATATTAGAAGCACAGCCAGCAGCTAATAGCTGAGGAATTGCTCTTTTATAGTTACCAGTCTGGCTGTTAGTGCACACACTCAGACAGAGAGGTACTGTAACCCACAGATACCATGTGCTTTCCCACAAGCATATCTTTTGAAACCAATGTTATTTCCTGATGGCTGCTGAGGTCCGGACAAACTTTTGAATTCCAGTAGAGTGGAAAAATGTTTTGCCCAATTTATTTGCCTCCATTAAAAGCTACAAACCCTGTAAACTGAAGGGCCAATGTTTTATTGTACTCTGCATTTTGTATGGATATATGAGGGAGGGTTATGGATTGTGTATAGAATGTGTGCTATTGAGCAGGATCATTTGGTCTTAATTTCAGCTCTGGATAATTTGTCTATTGAGGCATTTTAGAATACAATGTATTGTTTACTACCATATTATTGATCATAAGTCAATCATTGGCACACAGTTTCACAGCAATCCATTTCACAAGTGAATTTGTCCATCGGTTGGAGATTTATTATGAGGGCTTGTTTAAGGACACGTCAATGTACACCTGCGTCAGACGGATGCTTGTGTAGCGTCTCGGGTGTATTGCATCATAAAATGTTTAGGTCACTCTGTCAAGTTAAATATAGTTTAATACTCTATCTTTAAACACATCTTGAGATCCCTTAGTACGCATTTGCGCTCCTTCAAGTGTTTTGAACGCAAGAACGTAACTCATGTTTGTGTTGTTCTGCCTACACAAAGCAGCAGACATCACTTCACATCTGCTCTTTTCATGGCACCACAGCCATCATTTACTCCTTTTAATTTGAGAGCCTTATTTTGTCTTCCTTTTAAAAGCCTCAGCGCATCTGTGTACTTACTGTCTGCATTATTGATGCTCAGCACACACACATATATATATATATATCTAGGGAAAGCATTGTGGGATGTTCCTCCATTCTCCAAACCATAAAAATTAGAACCTTCAAAAAATTAACCTACACTGAGAAATATTAACTGTAATAAAATTGCTTAAATATCTGGAATGTCATAAAAGGATTTTTTTTTTTTCCCAGAAGAATCATAATTTCACCCAAACAGCCGTCGTTGCCCAGCAGATTAAAAATGTTTAATGTAAGAACTAAAACACTAAAAATCTAGTAAAAAATAATCAAAGCAATTTTTCCAAACATTTACAATAAATGAACACCAAAAATAATGATACTATATAGTTTTTAATTGTATGCAATACATACTAACAAACAGCAGAATTTGCAGACTTAACTTTTTATGAAACATTTCAATACATGCAGTACAGAGAGATTTCCGTGCACATTTTAAGTGTTTACACTTTACAATATGGTTTCATATGCAAAACGAGCCTAATGGCACAGCTTTTAGGAAACCAATGGCCAGTTATAAAAAATAAAATGCATTACAATTATCAGAATTTTCACAGTGGTATGTATCTTTTTATTTTTTGTTATTAAAATATTTTATTGATTCCATCTACAACATAAAATACGGGATCAGTTATATAAATTAAACCCCTCCCCCAACACAAACACACACTACAGTGGCCACTTACAATACACCATAAAAATAAAAAGCCTAAGAAAATATGCTTTCAAAAAACAAGAATGCACATACACGTCAAACAAAAAATTAAAAATCCCTCTCCACTGGCCCTCCCCGAGAACCCTCCAAAAAAGCCAAATATCCACCCCACTTCTTATTAAACAACTTCCATTTTCCCAACCTTCTAAAATCACCTCCAATGCAGCCACCCTGCCCATCACACCGCACCACTCCTGAAACGAGGGTGCCCCAGCCATCTTCTACCCCTTAAGAATAATTTGTCTTCCAACAATAACCCCGTTTAGCACCCAACTTTTTAAGTGGCTATCCCCAAAATGAATGACCGCTCCATCACCTAAGATGCATAGTCTGGGGCAAAATGAAAATTGTGTGTCCAATACGTCACACATAAATCTCCAAAATTCCAAAATTCTTGTATCTTAACACATCCCCAAAAAACATGGGTTGTGTCCCTGTCTTATGAATTGCATCACAAGCAGGTGAGTGTGTCTTTAAGACCAGGTCTATCTAGACCAGGTAATCTAGAGGGTGTCCAATATAATCTATGCAAAATCTTAAATTGCATCAGTTGAATCTGTAGATGTAGACATAATGTTTTTAGAATCCTAGTCCACACTCCTATTGGAATAGTTTAAATCTTTTTCCCATAATCTCTTGAGAGAAGTTGAAGCTCCGTCCTCCAGACTCTGAATTAACAGGGAGTAATACACTGATGCCTCATGACCTTTTCTAAAAGCAATAATCACCACTTCTAGAGTATCTGACCCTTTAGGGGTGTGTATGCTACTCCCAAAAATAGTACAGAGCAGGTGTACTATTCTTTATATTGTTACGTTATATGCTATAATTAATTAAATACCTAAAGAACTGAGATCTGGGAATCCTGAAATGTTGGACCAAATTTGCAAAAGATCTCAACACTGGTCATATAGGTCACTGAGGGTATTAACCTCCCTCACAATCCACTCTGACCAGCAGAAAGGGGACTTATTATTACGTAATTTTGGGTTTAGCCATATGATCGAGGCAACATTTAAATAAATGTCAGAATTAAACACTTTAATTTTTTTTTATCTCAAGGTCCAGCTAAATAATCGACAATATATTGTTAATAATCCATATATCGCCCAGCCCTAATCTGTACTGCTCTGAAGCTTCAGGTTAAAGCCAGAGAGGTTCAGCAGTTAGGCCGGACCAGACTGAGTGTCCACAGGGAACTGGAGCTCCACCCCTATCCTCTTGAGTGGAGACACCATGGGGCTAATGGAACAGCACACTCACTCCCTCAAGAAGAGCTAGAGAGAGTGTGATGAGCCTGAGGGACTGAGTAAATATGAATGAGGATCTTTCCTCCCATGTGGTACTTGCAGGAGAAACAGCCATTGATGTTGTTTTGACATCTAAGTGTGAGAGAACAAAAGGAGCCGGTTGAGAGCAGACCCTGAGTAGACTGAAGTAGGCTGGGCACTTTGAATGCACCTCTCAATGAATTTGACTTACACTGTGTCCTAATTAGATATGATGTGATAAAACAGAGCCCGACAGTAAGGATGGCCCAATTCTCTGGGGGCATGAGTCAGAAATGAATGCAGGCTTGGGGCAAAAATGCTTCTGAAATTAAATTATTGCTGGTAGGGATGGGCACGAGTACTCGAGGACTCTGGTACTCGGACGTGGCAGCAATGAATGGTAAATGGTCTGCTCTTATATAGCACCTTTTTAACCTTAGCGGTATTCAAAGCGCTTTACATTGCGTCTTATTCACCCATTCACACACACATTCACACACCAATGACTGCAGAGCTGCAATGCAAGGTGCTAGCCTGCCACTGGGAGCAACTTGGGGTTCAGTGTCTTGCCCAAGGACACTTCGGCATGTGGAGTCATGTGGGCCGGTAATCGAACCACCAACCCTGCGATTAGTGGACAACCTGCTCTACCACCTGCGCTACAGCCGATGATCGATCATGAAAACGGTGATGGATAGTTATCACGCATGATGTGACTTTTCACTTAATTCGAAATTCAGTGACAATTACCTGACAACTAAACACAAACGTGCCCTGCGTGACGTAACGCACACCTGCATCTTGCCGAAATTAATGAAGATTTCCACTCGAGTTTCCGAGTTAGATATCCGATATAAAGTGCACAGTTGAAAGATGGAAATTGAGACTCTGAGTTGAATGGAACGCTTCATGTATCACAGCTACAACAATACAGAGCATCGCGGCTTTCCTCACTAGAGCGAATATTTGGACACACACACACACACACACACATAACTGTTAATCAGAAGGTCGCTGGTTCGATCCCCACAGCAACCACCATTGTGTCCTTGAGGAAGGCACTTAACTCCAGGTTGCTCCAGGGGGATTGTCCCTGTAATAAGTGTACTGTAAGTCTCTTTGGATGAAAGTGTCTGCCAATGCATAAATGTAAATGTAAAAACACAGTTATGAACATGTAATTGACCCTTGAGTACTCAATGAGTAATTAGTCTGAGTACTCGAGTAGACACAATGGCCAAAATGCCCATCCCTTATTGCTGGTGAAAGAGTTTTAATTCCATATTTGCCTACTTCTATAAATTCTGCCAGAGCATATATTGTTTTGTTTTTTATACTTTGACTTTGTAGTTTATCCTAGATTAATACTGTTGAAAACCTATATGTCACAGTGGTATATTTTGAGTTTTTCCATAATGGTGGGATGTCATGTAATCAGTATAATCCAGTGTTTACCTGTTAAGGACTATAGCCATATTCTCCTTCACCCCCCTGTTTCAAAGGAAAAGATAAATAGTTAAGCCAGTTGCATTCATGTTCCTTAAATGCAGTGATTGATTGTTACAAGGTGGCATGTTTGATGAAATACATTCAAAAGTTAAATGTTCCTCTTCTCAGTATGTATTTCCATTAAAAAGAAGCTTTTTGTGTTGCACTGTTTGGTAATATGCAATTTTGTGTTGATTGTTGAAACGTTAGTGTCTAGTATTCATATGGTCTCTCATGCATGTATTATTCATGTATACTGTAAAGGCAATACACATGTTAACCATAATATGTTGAGTCTTGTTACTCCTGGATTTTTTGTATTTTTTGTCCACTGGTTTTATTTAACAAATTAATGTAATTATATTAACCCTTTCATTTATAAGGGTTAACATAAATTAAAAGCATAAATGAATGGGTATGGGATCAATTGGTGCCATAAAGAACCTTTGTTTTTTGTGGTTCTACAAAGAGCATTTGGAAAGGGTTCTTTGTAGTACCTGAAAAGTTTCTTTGTGGCACTAAGGAACAAATGGTTCTTCAAAGAACCTGTAACTAAAAGGTTCTTTGTGGAACCAAAACAGGTTCTATGGTATTGCTGCTGAAACATCCTTTTTGGTTCTTTGTGGCAGCTTTATTTTTAAGAGTGTGCCAAATCACGTTCTGTCTTCTTTGAAACCTGTGCGGTTGTCTTTAATGCTTTTTTTGGCTTGGACAGTGATGCAAGAGCATAGAGCTATCCAAAGTAGCATTTAGCCACATTGAGCAAATTAACAGTACTACAAACTTTGCCTGAAGAGCTGCAATTACTGTATCTTGTGTGGAATGCAAAGACACATTTGGACACATCTCACGTCTCATGAGTTCTCCTGTGTGTTTTCATAGACCAGCAAACAAACGTTTGGATGCATTTGTTTCTTATGATCGTAGAAACAGTTTAGTGTCAACTTGTCTGTATTTATTTTGTGTGTGTAAATTTCTGTATAAAATGAAATGGTTAATTGAGAATGATTTGAACAGGATAGGAAAGGAAAACCGTTTAAGGAGCATTGAGTTTTAAAATCAGAGTTTTATACATACTTATACTTCTATTTGTGTAATTTCACAGTGTTTGACTTGACTTATGACTTGTTCTAAAATGTGGAAAAAAAGTATTAATAATTAAGTGAATCCAACTTTTAACTTGTAGTACTGTATGTGCTCTCTTTCTCCGACTTGTGATGTGGAAGATTCACTGACTTGATATTGCTCATATTTTATTCTGCTCTATCAAACATTCACACATATTCTGGTCAGAATGGGCTGAAGTAATTGTCTCTTTTTTCAACTCATTAAAAAATTGTTTCTTGTCAAGTTTGCTGACTATAAAACACATGGGCACTGTTGCTCCCTGGTATCACATTTTTTATTATAATGAAACGTTGGTCCATCTGAGAGGCCTGTGAGTTTGCAGCTGCACAGTTAAACACACACACACACACACACACACACACACACACACACACACACACACACACACACACACACACACACACACACACACACACACACAGAGAGAGAGAGGCTGGATTATAAATAGTGTTAATCAATAATAAATGACACCGTATTTCACATATTTGGAGTTGGGCTTTAGTGACCTAAGGGGGAAGAATGAAAACATAATTCTTTAGCAGTCTGCTTCTTGCTCTCCTTGTGTGTGTGTGTGTGTGTGTGTGTGTGTGTGTGTGTGTGTGTGTGTGTGTGTGTGTGTGTGTGTGTGTGTGTGTATATTTCAGAGTAAAGTGAGGCTCCTTGTTTATACTGTAGCATCCATCTTTTATTTATTTCTCTCGTCTTTGTGGCTGGCTGCAGACTTCTGCATTCTGAGCTGATCATTAGGGGAGCTGCATTATTTACCATGCTGGCCCGCATCGCTTTAAAAAAATAATAAAATGGGGTGGGGGTGGGGGAGTCTTTTCCATAAGCCCATTTTAGCTTATTAAAGTGGTGCAGAGTAAGTGACTTTATCTCCAGTAGAAATCAACCAGCATTTATTGATTTTGAATTTCTGCTTTTTGATATAATACAAGCTATTTATTGAAACTTCAACAATACATGTGTAATTTCATGAGTATTTTAATATAAATGATGATGATGATAATCACATAATAATCCTATTGGTTAACACTAACACCCTGTCTACACCGGACGCGTCGACACGAACGCTCTTAACTGTTTAATTTGTGTAGTAGCGCCAGCGCGTGCAGTGCAAATTGGAATGGGACACCTGTTTATTGTCAGCATGACAGACGCTCTGCAACAGAAGCTTCCAGTGTAGACAGCGTCATTGATTATAATGGGGTTCTTTTTACTTTTGATGCGATGATATAATTATTCATTATAAATGTAACTATATACTATAATACAACATAAGTTAATGCATTCTTTTTCATGAACTAACAATGAATAATATTTGAAGCATTTATTATTTTATACTTTGTTAATTGATAAAAAATAAAAATTGTTCATTCATTGGAAGTTTATTTTAGTTCATAATGCATTAGCTTATGTTAACATACACAACTTTAATTTTAGAAATGTTTTAGTATATGTGGACATTAATGTTAACCAAGATGAATTAGTGCTTTTAAAGTATTGTTCATTGTTAATTAATTTTAAATAATGTAGTTAAATAATGACAACATATAAAACCCTATTGTAAAGTGTTACTGGATTGGCAATGTTAATTTGTAAATATGCTTTATTATGCACATCGATCAGCCAAAACATTAAAACCACCTGCCTAATATTGTATAGGTACCCCTCATGCTGCCAAAACAGTACCAACCTGCATCTCAGAATAGCATTCTCAGATTCTATTCTTCTCACCACAATTGTACAGAGCAGTTATCTGAGTTACTGTAGACTTTGTCAGTTCGAACCAGTCTGGCCATTTTCTGTTGACCTCTCTCATCAACAAGGCATTTCCATCTGCAGAACTGCCGCTCACTGGATGTTTTCTGTTTTTGGCACCATTCTGAGTAAATTCTAGAGACTGTTGTGTGTGAAAATCCCAGGAGATCAGCAGTTACAGAAATACTCAAACCAGCACATCTGGCACCAACAATCATCCATGTGATTAACTAACCAGCCAATTGTGTGGCAGCAATGCAGTGCATAAGAAAATGCCGATACGGGTCAGGAGCTTCAGATAATGTTCACATCAACCATCAGAATGGGGAAAAAAAGTGATCTCAGTGATGTGGACCTTGGCATGATTGTTGGTGCCAGATGGGCTGGTTTGAGTATTTCTGTAACTGCTGATCTTTAATATTAATGTGTACAACTTTGAATGTAAAACATTTATTAGTGTATGTAGAAATGAACATTACTGAGATTAATAAATGCTGTACAAGTTGTCTAATTATTGCCAACTTATGTTAACGTATAGAAGCTATTGTAAAGGGTTATCTGTTTTTGTTGATGAAGAGACAATTACAGCATGGCAAATATCATTGACCCAAAATTAAAGGTGACGTTTGTAATATCTGTGCAACTAATTGCAAATATAACCTTTTTCAAACTGGTCCTCAAACAGTCTTCCATTGGTTGGGCAAAATGATAGCCCCGCCCTAAACTCATGCCATTGGTTGAGTCAATGTTGCTGTGTCTGTGTTTGATTAGCATCACAGTGCCACAATTTTTGGGGGAATCATCCTTTGAATGGCATATATTGATCGTTTTTTTTTTTATGTTGGAGAATTACACACTTCATCTTTAAGGAACTACTAACCGATTAAATAAAAGTGAGATTATCTGTAAAAATATTCTGGTGGAACTCCATCAACATTTACGACCACCTCAACACCTACATCCTGGCTAAACACTGTAAAATGTCCCCTCTTCCAATGACTTTTAAGGTTTTTGTTTTGTGGTTATTTTTCGTTCTTTTCGTTCTTTTTGTTTATCAGAGCAGATCTGCTGTTTGAACTAAAATTATCCAGGCAGGATGGAGGAGTTTGTATCTGGAAGCTTTCCAGGCCATCATGGGTAGTTAAGCTGTCATGGAAAAGTCCTTTCCACTCATAATCCATGAACGGTCTGTCCTGCTTTGCATGAACTGTTTGTGACTCACTTTTTGGCCGATATCCAGATGAATTAAACCCAGGTGTTTTTCAATGAACACTTTTGTTGTTAATCAAAGCACTCCTCCCTACATCATGAACGCTGCTAGAACCCTTAACTCCGACTCTTTCCTCCACTGAGGTTTAGATATACCGGTAGTCTATTTATGTCCGGAGCTGTGTGTTTATATGCTTGTTATCAGCGGAAATGTGTTGGCGTCATGGCTTGTGCCATGCTCTGATCTTTTCAGCAAAATTGCAAGTAAAAATAGCTGTATTCTGATTATCGTTATAAAATTACTCGCACTATAATATAAGATTTTGCTCATGCCATCCAATTAAAGTGCAAAAGTCTCTTCAAAACTCTCTTTAGGTTCTCAGACTAATCAAAAACATGAGATTATTGATTACATTTCATCTTTTCTATGAAGTAGAAGAGATTTATTTGAGTGTGTTTGTTTAGATGTGAGTTGCGGTTGTATTTTCTCCTTATTTCTGAGTTGAGTTGTAATGCTTCAGGCTCTTTGTAAAGGATCCAAAAGCACTCCATTTGGGTGTTGGCCATGTGGTATTGTTTGCTTGGCGTCGCTGTATGAAAGGGAACTGTAGGATAAATATTTCAGTACACACTCTCTCTGTCTCTCTCTCTCTCTCTCTCTCTCTCTCTCTCTCTCTCTCTCTCTCTCTCTCTCCCTGATTCTCTGGATGTATCTCTACACAGTGTGTATTGATTAACATTGAGCAGAAGTAAATGTGGCTTTGATTTTCTGTTTTGTTAAGCATCAGGCTTTACCAAACATGACCTGACAAGCCCGCCTGTCCCGTGAAGATGGACCTCGACATCATCCCCAACTGACCCCCACTGTCTCCACCCACCAAATAAATATAATACTATATATTCCGTATATATTCACAGATATTTTGTTGCTATTATAAAATGTAATTTTAATCCAAATTAAAGCCAAGGGAGGATTTTTTGTATTTATTTATTGATATAGAAATGAACAGTATTATTGAGCCAGTACATTAAAACACATTGTTCGAAACAGTATTCTTGACTTACCAAGGGTCTCTATGGTAAGGCTACATTAGAAATATTTATTTTAAATTCAGAACTGTTGGATTTGATTTTTCTGGGATTGTCCTTACGTGTCTATTATGTCCATAAAGCAAAGAAAAACATGGTCTGGCTACTATGGTATGCAGATATGCTACTTGCTTGCTCAAATGACATATTTTTTGCAAATATATCTTATAGGACCTTTTTACTTTCAGAGTTTTATTCTTGGTTTTCGAGGACTCAATATTTGAACATCTTTTGGGCAGCTGTGGCTCAGGTGGTAGAGCAGGTTGGCCACTAATCGCAGGTTTGGCGGTTTGATTCCAGGCCCACATGACTCCACATGCCAGAGTGTCCTTGGGCAAGACACTGAACCCCAAATTGCTCCCAATGGCAGTCTAGTGCCTAGCATGGCATCTCTGCCATCGTTGGTGTTTGAATGTGTGTGTGAATGGCTGAATGGGACACAGTGTAAACATTAAGGTTAAAAAAGGTGCTATATAACTGCAGACCATTTACCATCTTTCAAATTTCGCTAGCTTTTTGCAAATGACAGATTAATTGATGGAAAAAATTATAATAAATAGTAATGCAAGGGGGGGATTACTGGATGGCAGAGGCAGGTTAAATACATACAAATTGTGCCGTTGTAATATAATGTGCTGAGTAATGTCATTTTTCCCAACGTGTCCGATGTTAAAATCAGTGCAACACGCTTTGGCCTCAGTGGCGCTCGGTTTTCCCGATGGCCAGTCCGCCCCTGATCGGCCCCAAAGTGCGTTGACCCACCGGGAAAATGCCCTGTATGCCAGATTACCAGTCCAGCCATGCAGTGATGCTTGATTCAACTTCCCTCGTCTACTACCTGCGCAAATAACAACAGCGCAAATGGGTTGTAGGTTGCCAGGTTAACATCAACAATAAAATATACTGGAAGCTGGTTCTCCTTCCTTGTAAAAGTGGATATGCCTTTTTAGTTTTCAGTATAATTATTTTATTATTTTTATTTAACATTGTTTCCCCCCCTTGCTTCTGTCTACCAACCAGTTGATAATGCTTTGAAACTTCTTACATTCTTATCACATTCAATTATTCAAAGAAGCTAATCACTTTTATTTCTCAAAAAATGACAACCAACGTCTAGATTATTTAGGAGACAAATGGGCTAGGCTCTGGATACTAATGCCAGATGTTTTTACGTCATTAAATAAGCTCTCAATTTCCTATGCTATGTGTGTGCGCAATAGTGAACATTCTCGTCTTGGTTTTAGCGATTGCGCAAGAAGTCTCTTAATTCTTTAAGAATTATGGCTTTAGTAATTCAGCAAAACAATGTGCTGGAGAAGATCGATAGCCGTTAAGGGTTTGAGCTCATGATCATCAGGATATTCCTGTCCGATGAGTCAATCAATCAATAATATGAATAACTCAAGTGGAGCTGCAAAGGAGCTCTATAGATGAGCTCGGGAATGGGAACGTTATGTTAGTCAAATGAGACGTGATTGTACAATATTACACTTTTCTTTCCCATCCCACTGCTAGTTTAAGTTTAAGGAATAGTTCACCCAAACATGGAAGATGTCATCATTTTTTCACCCTCATCTTGTTTGAAACTCATAGGATTTACTCTGGAACACTTAAGGAGATGTTTTGAAGAATGGTACAATGGAAGAACTTATAATAGTGGGACTCAAGGCTTAAAATGGACCAAAAAAAAAAAACCATAAAGTATTATCAAACTAGTTAATATGTCTTTGGTGCTACGTACAACATTTTCTAAAGTCTTATAGTAGCATCGTGGGAGGAACGTCTTCCACTCTGCTTGGTTGATTTCAAGTTTGATGTCAAAAAGTGCCCCCAAACACCATTGGTTCTAACTTGTTTCGTAACCAATCGTGACCACACATTTGCAGAAACATGAATGAGATTTTTGGGCAATGTTTGTTTAACTAATTATAACATACATGTCCTTCTGTTTGACACATTTGCCTGAAGTTCAGCTTTGTTTTGCCAGCACTCTTTGACGTTCATGTTGCCAGAAATCACTAACTATCACTGAAAATGATTGGCTCGCGGTCATTTTGTCGCTGCAGACCAATTTCAGTGTGAACACCATTTTCTATATCTGTATGTTTTGCTATCTCTTCAATTATATGGTATTTCCCACTTATTTTCGACAACTTATGCTACCATTTCTTCTTAGATTGTGCTATTCGCAATGCTTAATGGGAATGAGGTTTCATGTTATTGGTGTTTCGCCATATTTTATGTGGGCTCAGTATACTTGATTTGAGAGTGAATAATGAATAGCGAAAAATACAAAGTGATCGTGTGTCTTCAGAAGACTTGGTAAAATGAAGCAGCATGGATTACTTTTATGATGTTATATTCCTCAGTTATGTTCTGCAAAAAGTAAATTATAGGGGTTTGGATTGGAACGACATAAGGATGAGTAAATAATAACAGCATTTCCATTTTTGGGTGAACTTTTCCTTTAATTGCACAGTGTGATGACCGTTTTCAAACACTTAAAATTCAAATGAATCTCTTGATTTTCAAAAGTATTTAGCTTTGATTCACATGTTATGAGTAATCTCAGCTGGTTGGTTTGGTTGGAGCCTTAGAAGTCTTATTTTTATTGTTATTTTTTTAAATGACTGTGTTGAAAATGAATGAAGGAAAGCTACTTCCCAAACCAAGGCTGCTTAAAAAGTGGGCGTTGCTTTTGTGCTCCGTGTAAACATCAGAGTAGTGCACTAATGAGGGAGAAAGAATCCAAGACCTTCTGTGAATCTGCCCTATGTTCCAGGAAACTACAGCAGTGCACATAAACACTCAGCATGCCTGCAACGACTCTGTGATGTCACCAGTGGAGCGGGGGGAGGGAACAAGGGAGAAAGGGGAGGGGCAAGAGTGCCGGAGTGAGATACAGACACAGCCGGAGGGAAGACAGTCAGAGAGAGACAGGGAATCTGAAAGACAGAGGAAGAGACAGTCAGCGCTGTTACATGTGTCGCACGCTGCTTGAGTACTCGTGTTTCCCAAGAGTGTGTGTAACCCCTCCGGCTCGGTGTCTGCCATCTCCTGCTGTGGATTTGAGGGACTGATGGGTAAGCGGGGTTTCCGTACAGTGTGTACTGTGTGTGGTGCATTTATGTGTGTGTGTGGGAGATTGAGTGGGCGAACGGGTGTGTAGAGACACTGGCTTTATTGCACGGTGCTGAGATATGCTAACACTCTTGTGTGGGTGTGTTGGTGTCTGTACATGCATGCTGCATCCTTGAACGTTCTCTATTGAGTGGCGAGACAGTGTTGAGAGCTTTTCAATACACTTTATTAGCAGTCCTTCACTGTTTTGTGCTCTCTCTGTGTGTGTGTGTGTGTGTGTGTGTGTGTGTGTGTGTGTGTGTGTGTGTGTGTGTGTGTGTGTGTGAGGTGTGTGTGTGTGAGGTGTTCCGCTTGGCTGTGTTTGTGCCGCAGGGTTTCTGTTCAGGACGGTCTGTCTGGTGAGGTTGGAAACTAGGGTTGGGCGTTATGCCGGTAGAAATGTGTCAAACAGTAGAGATTTTTCTATACAGTTTATACTGCAGTAATATATTAAGATATGTTACTGGACAGGACCACTTTATGGTATTTACACATAAGAGCGACAAAGATGCATGGAGTAGTGCAAAAATACAGAGCAGGACTTTTCCCAAACAAGTCGAGATGAAAAAGAACTTGTCATTAAATGTTCTGACATGAAGCTGAGTTTATTTGAGCAACGTTGCAACTTGCCGCGTTAATATAGAATTCAACTGATGTGTGGTGACTGCTTTGGATGTGTCTCACCCAATCAGAATTTAGAGTAGTACATTTGTTTTGTAATATTGCCAAAAGTGAAGCTGTTTTAGCACTGATTACATTTCTTATGAAAAATCTTAGCTTTTGGTTTGCATCCATCATGTTCCAAATAAAATTATCAAATGAGATTAGGCACCTTTCATTTGTAAAGTATTTAATCAACCAGATTATCCCAAAACTAGGCATTACCACATGGTTATGTAATGTAGAACCCATTTTATGATAGCTGTTATAAAAAAATTGCTCATACTGTGATATATGATTTTGTTCATATTGCCCGGCCCTAATGGAAAGATACAGCACACAGGAAATTGAGAAGGTGGAATGAGGAAATGGACGAGGATCAGATGAAACCGAGAGATTTGAGAGTTTGTTTTGTGTGAAGAGGATGCAAGTTGTGAGTGTGTTTACCTCTGGTTTGTTTTTTCCTGTTTATATTAGAGGAAGAGTTCGCACAAAAATGAAAATTCTGTCATTATTTACTCTCATTACCCTCATGTTGTTCCAAACCTGGTTTATATGCTTTTTTTTCCCCCCATGAAGTTTTTGAGCAATGTCCATATAAAAACTGGAGCCGTCAAGCTCCAAAATGACACAAAAGCACCATAAAAGTATCGTCATTTTTTTCCCCATGGAAGAAAGTCAAACTTGTTTAGAGCAGCCTGGGTAAATGATGACAGAATATTCCTTTAATTAGGATTTTGGTGTCTTTTGCAGTGTTATAATTTGTCTGAGAGGTTTTTATTACAATATAATGTTATATTGTAATAAGCCTGTTTTCATAGAGGGGTTGTCGTAAATGTGTTGGGCAGTGTCTTAAGTAATGCGTGATCTCATAAAAAGTATGCAACATTTTTGCAGATTTAGATTACATTGTTTATGACACGTATTACAGCAGTTCTGAGCTGATTTGTCCACTAAGTGGCGCTAATAGCGAGTTAAATGTTCTCCCAAACAAATGGGATTTTAAAGTTAATGCTCTGTTGAGTTTTAAATCAACAAAACCTACCTCCTGACCCTAAACGTTAAACCTAAACCTAACTGATAGTGTCATAAAAAGCTAATTTAAGATGTAAAACACAATTGCTGAAGCAATCAGGGCTGCGTTTCCCAAAAGCATCGCAAGCTTAAGTTGATCATAGTGACAATTGGCGCCAGTGGCTTCTATGATCTACTTTGGCTTATGATACTTTTGGGAAATGCAGCCCAGGCCATTTTGTGGTGTTCTGTAACACTTTCGGCTCATATGTTGACACCTGCAATGTCCTACCTAGGGTGCCAGGTACATCTGACATCTGAAAAAGCATTTGCTCACTTGTTCTCTCTCTCCTATTTCTTTTGAAAGTAGATGTGATTGTTGGCCAGTGCCTGCACAGAACAGCCCAGCATATGCAGCACTGTTTTGTTTCACGTCAAGTATCAGCGTAGTGTCTTTTCCAGTTTGTTGCTTATTCTGAGCAAGAACCGCCCACCTGGCAACATGATTACATGGAAAGTCATAATGTTGTTTATGATACTTCTGGTACCCTAGGAGTGGCTGCACTATGCCGACTCACCGACAAGTGGCATTCCCTCTCAGAAATGTTTACATCAGCATCAACATGTTTTCCTTCCCTTGTGGCACGACCAAATGCACGCCACTGTTAGCAGTGTGGAAGACCCGGGTTTGGATACCGCATTGAAATCAGGAAGTAATCGCATTCGTATAATCAAGAGTGATTCAGAGATTTCATTCGTCCCTCTAACATTAAATTTTTACCACACTGATAATTAGGTTTAGGTTTGGGGGAACAGTTTGTAAAACATGCATTCCTCTTCACTTTATTACTGCAGTGCCTTTACATCAGAAAACTGCTTACTTCTAAACTTGCTTTTGGTGCCCCTCCTTTGAGATTGTACCCAGAAAATAGAGCTCCCACGTGCCCATGCTCCAAACCACACATATCGCTTTGGCCACTGGGGGGCAGTGTTTTGAATTTTTGTAAGAGCTGACCGATTTTGGCTAAAGAAAAGTCAATCTACTCTTTGCGATTTGACTGTCAAAATTGTCTGCACTTTGACAGGAAATGTAGTTGATTGACAAGAAAAGCGAGCAATTAAAAAAAGTTTTTTATGTGCCGTTTAGTTGCGGGTTTATATGAAATTGTTGATACCACAATTATAAGGCTGTTCTGAAGAAATGATCAGAAATACATGTAGATTTTAAATCCATTTAAAAGTAAGCTGTAATGATTGTTTGACTGACAAAACTCAAGATCAAAGCGGAATATACAATCCTGCTTCAAATGTGGAAATCTAGTTTACTTGCTACAAAGTGCCTCATACAAAGCTCTTACAAAATATTTTTCAAAGATTTGATAACACTGACCAGGCAAGCTTTGCATTGTGCCAGCCAGTCAGATTACAGTTTGCGTGATTGAGAAGGCGTTTTCCAATTTTGTGTGCAAAATGCATCAGTGTTTGTTTCTTTAAATGATGGCTTGGTCGCATTTCATTGGTTAAACTACAAAGAGAACTCTTGGGAATGTTCAGCATTCGAAATCTAGATAAATTGTGTATTCATGCAAATAAAAGTGCAAACGAGTGAGCATTTTGCAACAACTTCCACCTCAATATCCTCACTCTCTTCCTCTCTGGTCATTCTGTGTCCTGAGGATTTAAGGACAGTCCACAGACTCTGATTGGTCAATCTTGAGGACACTGTTGATTTGGTTGTTAAAATCCAGCTGCTACTGTTTCGAGGGTCCCATGCCATACTACACCTGACCTGAGTGAGACATCTATTATATCAATGTCATGGATTGGAAGCACAAGTTAATCCTAATCCTCATCTGGTAAGGAGGTTTTATGGAGGAGAGGCCAGTCGAGTCAAGCCATTGCTCTGCTTGGGGACCCGAGGATAAAAATAGCTCCAGCTGATGGCCATTCCCACCATTGGAGGGAAATGCCTTAGGCAACTTGTTAGAGGTAGAGTATGGATAAGCACAAGATACCTAATCTTTCAGGGGGGGGGAGAGAGAGAGAGAGAGAGAGAGCTATATTTGTCAAAAGTCCGCTTACAGTTTCTTTTGGACCAGCTAAATTTGAACTTCAGTTATCATTACTTTCAGTATGAATTAGGCCTCAATATTACCTTTTGATGATATTCAACATTTATTCTCTGTGAGAATATATTCTCTCTGAGACTAACCAAATATAAGAGTTTTGGTTTGATTCATTAAAACGGGGAGGTTTGAACTGATTCATGGAAACAAACTTAAATTAAGAGACACTGGTAAGTTGCTATAGCCTAAATACAGTATATTGGCTCTAACTTGCTTAGGAGTATACACTTTAACATGTTGCTCTGCCATGACAGTAGTTGACAATTGTTTGAAAGAGAAAGCACACTGTAGAAGTGAACAATTCACACCAATGTCTGCTGTAGTGCCCCTTGTGGCAACATTGAGAATGCAGCACGTACTTGTGTTGTGTTATGAGTTATGGTCTGACACATTTTGGAACGCAACAACACACTAAAATAGAGCTTGTGTAGCTAGATGCATCTGCATTTACATACTTTTAAAGAGTGTGCTTTGGCCTTTAACATTCTCACAGTCATGAATCGCGTGACTAGGATCAAACAGTCTTGATGCAATCTTTAGGAACCTAAATGTCCAAAACTGAAGTGCAAAAAAAAAAAAAAAAGTCATGTATAGTAATTAATCAATTTAATAAAGAAAATTGGTCGTTTTACCTCCTTTTGATTCAAAATTAACTTGACAGTACATTATTCAGTCTAGAATCCCATTGTTTGCCTATCAACCTTTCGAAGACTCGCTGTTGACCCCTTCACCTTACCCTAATGAGGGTGACGGTTAAGTCAGGACTTGCTGGTGGATTGCTGTCATTTATTTCAAAGAGGGTGAGGACAACATTGTGTGAAGGCACTTAAGCGTGCTAGCTGATCCGGAGTGGGCTTATATAACCCCATTGCCATGGTGGTCCGTGGGTAATTGCAGATGGCAGCATTTGTGAGATTGGCTATACATTAGACTCTGTTTACTGTAAACATGTCATGTTTGATTGCCGTTTGAGCTTTTGATGGGACAATGCTTTCAAAAGTAGGCACGGTATGAAGGACAGTGTTCAAATTGGCACATTTGGTGGAATTGTGTGTCTATACATTCATTGTATGCACTCTTTCGGTTTGTTTTGACTCACCGTTGGCTGCCTCTAAGTAGATTGGTGATGTCGACGATAACGTGAGATTCAACAGACACACCTCGATGATAGTGGTAAGATCTCTGGTTTTCTCTTTTAAGAGAGCATCTCAATGCACATCTCTTTAAGCTGTGATTACTGTGCACTCCCAGCATGAAAGGCTGTAATTGTGTATTCATCTCAAGCCTCCGAGTAAATCGTGGGTGCCAATGACCAGTGGTTTTCTCTGCACTTGAATTAATGGAATAAATTTCAAGGCCTGTGAGTGGAGCCCCATTCGTCAAGGTGGAAAAGTTAGCAGAGCTTTTAGATAACACTCAGGGTTTCAGGTCAGGAATATAGAGGAGTGGAGGGGGCAACTTTTTCTTGATTGTTTGCAGATAGGATGCTCCAAGCTTCTTGGAGAATGTTCCTAGTTCTTCTATCTATTTCGGCTGTCTCTTCTTGTAATCCCAGACTGACTCATTATTCAGTGGGGGGCTCTGTGGGGACCTTGACATCTGTTGCAGGGCTCCCTGTTCTTCTTTTCTATTCTAATCTATTCTATTTGCAAAAGAAAGTCTACATTGTATATTACTGTCACACCACAACTTCCTCCTAATTTCCTGTTCATTATTAGTTCAGTGATATCACCTGTGCCTGGCTTGTTAGTGTGTGTGTATGTGTCTATATAAGACCTGCTTTTGTTTGTATCTTTGCTCAGTCTTTAAGTTTTTTTTTGCTGTTCCTGTTTGACCTACTTTTGATTACATTGACAGACTTTCTTCCATATCTTTTGACCTTCTGGATTGGGAAGTTTGTTCTATGCTTTTGGACATGTTTTGCCAGCATCAAGCCTTTGAGGATCTGTACTTTCTTCAGCCCTACTTTTGATGATTGATCTTTTGTGTTTATTCAAGAAAAACATTAAGTAAAGACAGTTTGTTTTCCCCAAGTCCTGCCTCTTGTGATTCTCTGCAATTTGGGTCCACACAGCTCCATAGGATAGCGGTTAGTACTCTGGGTTGCCAGCAGCACACTCTGGGTTTGAGGTCCGGTCTTGACACACCAAAGCTGAAAGTATAAATAACCATCTTAAGACAAATGTTTTTGTGAAGCATCTTATGAGCCTAAGACTTTTGCACAGTACTGTATATTTATATACCGATTAGCCACAACATTAAAACCACCTGCCTAATATTATGTAGGTCCCCCTCATACAGCCAAAACAGCTTCAACCCGCATCTCAGAATATTATACTGAGATGCTGTTCTTCTCGCCACAATTGTAGAGAGTGGTTATCTGACTTACAGTACACTTTCTCATTTCGAAATCCAAGGAGATCAGCAGTTACAGAAATACTCAATCCAGCCCATCTGGCACCAACAATCATCCATGTGATTATCCATCAGCCAATCGTGTGGCAGCGGTGCAGTTCATAAAATCATGCAGATGCAGGTCAGGAGCTTCAGTTAATTTTCACATCAACCATCAGAATGGGGAAAAAATTTGATTTTAGTGATTTGGACCATGATTGTTTGTGCCAGATGTGCTGGTTTGAGTATTTCTGTAACTGCTGATCTCCTTGGATTTTCACACACAACAGTATCTAGAATTTACTCCGAATGGTGCCAGAAACAAAAAACATCCAGTGTTGTGGCTGATCGGTGTGTGTATATGTGTATATATATATTATGCATTCATTTTGTCTCTTATTTTTTATTTTGGGGTCCTATTTTGTTACCTATTGGTGGAAAGTGCTTTTTTGACATAGTCTTTCACTATTTGCCTGAATATAAAGATAATTTTCTTGCAGATCATTGTACGAGCCAGGGAAAGAAAAGAGCATTGATTAATTTCAGCAGCACTATAGACTGTTAGACTTAAAAGATACAAACACATTTCAGTATCTGAACCTTATTGGGAGCTGCATCCTGTTGGTTGAATTATGATTTTCTCATCACTGTTCAAGGGCAGATGCATGGTTGGTTCAAAGTGAGGACAGCTAAATGGAAGAGCTGAGTGTAGATGACTTTTACTTAAGAGGCTGTTTAGTCTGACTTAAAAAAAAAACAAAATGCTCCTTTAGCTGACAAGGTTTGGCATTTAGCCTGTTTGGATTTAATGTTCAGGGGCTGTTGCATTCAGGGGTCATTTGAGCTACCTGACTGGTAAACATACACTGATACCAAGGCAACCCCACTAATGTCGTAATGACGTCATAGTGACTCAGTGTTTTTATTTAAAGGCTGAATGGGTGGAAAACTGAACAGGGCCGAGACCCCATCTCTCTCTCTCCCTTACTATTTTCATGACATCTATGCACATTTCCCCCCAGATTTCTCATTACTGTAATGTGTCCAGAACTAATTAGTAACCTGTTATCATCTTTTTTAATGTATAGCTTTACATTTCATTTCATGTTGTAATGGACTCCCTTTATTCTGTACTGTATGAATGGACAGTCATTCACTTGCTTGCATTGATCAGTTATTGTGCGACAGTAAACTGCCAATATTGATGAGCTCTCTTGCATAGTACCTGCAAGGCCTCAGGGGAAATAGGAAAACAAGTGAGTCATGCCATTTGTAGTCATTTTGTCAATGTTCATGGATGAGATGCCTGGGCTATTTATAGTGCCTGCAGTTTGGAATGGGCAAATTCTCAATCATAACTCTCTCTTTCTCTCTCCCTCTGTTTTCTCTTCCCTCTCCGTGACAATGTTTACATGCACATAAAAATTCAGATTCATATTTAATTTTTAAATAATTCCTTGTCAACTGACCTAGGGGTCTCCAACGTTTTTTTTTATTTTATTTTTTTATATATATATATATATATATATATATATATATATATATATATATATATATATATATATATATATATATAATGTTTTTTAATTAATTTAATTTTTCTCTGGGGGAAAAAATATTAAATACATATGCTAAATGCTAATCAAAGCTAAAATATTAAATGCCTTGGATCAATATTAACTGAGTAATCCATTATTTAGTATAAGGGGTTCAAAATGACCATTTTCACCTGTGATTTGTGAAAAAACTGCAGGAAAAGACATTTTATTTATACACAGAAATTTGTAGGTCTTTTACTAAAATATGAGAGCCCTGTACAGCATCTCTGGGATTTAACCATATACGGCCTAAAATATATATAGAAACCTAAAGGAATGTTTTTTTTTTTCTGAACCAGAATCTTAAATGGTATCAAGATATTTGAATAGTTCTGTAGTTATAGGCACTCCAACAGCAGAAAAAAAAACATTTGGACCAGTGTTTCCTGCATTATTATATTATTGATAACATCTGCTTTTTTATATTCTGTTTATGTTACGTTACAAGCAAAAATGCAACAACTTACAAACTGCTTTTTTCTCAGGACTTATACTCGATATACTGTATATTTGCTATGAGAGTGACACAATATTATTCATATTCTACTCAAGAACTTTCCGATCTGTTTGGCAGTTTTGTGTACAGTAATAAATTATCATATTTTATGGCAAAATTTCTCAGCTCTGCAAGCGCTGATTTCTATTGGTAACACTGACACTGTTGGTGTATGATACAAAAATGGGTGCTGAAGTCAACTGATTTTAGTAATAGACCTGCCTATGCTGCCACCTTTCATAGGTTTTTATTTTACCTGTATTTTTGCTCCGAAATCATAGGTGTACATTTTGACCCCCTTCAACAAAATAATGGATGACTAAATTCATGTCTTGGCTTTAATCATCAATTATGTTTATCTTTCTTCAGAAAGGGGGAGTTTCTGTAAAGTGTCTCAAATATGGTTAATTTGTCATGGGATAATACTATTACGATTATGTAAACAGGAGTGGTGGTGGCGTAGTGGCTAAAGCACAGGGCTGTTAATCAGAGGGTCCCTGGTTCGAACCCCACTGCCACCACCATTGTGCCCTTGAGCAAGGCACTTAACTCCAGGTTGTTCCGGGGGGATTGTCCCTGTAATAATTGCACTGTAAGTTGCTTTGGATAAAAGCGTCTGCCAAATGCATAAATGTAAATGTAAATGTAAACATGTTAACCCGATCGTCATAACCCAATTATAACAATGTTCCAGTTTCTTGAAATCCAAATAAGAAAGCTGGCATGTGCCTGTATTAATCGAAGTTCTCTTTCATTTGAACACTTGATTCATAATATCCAAGCAAAATCGTTACATTATTTGTATGCAAGATGTGCGTAAGATCGTCTCTCTCACATCCTGGTTGCATGACTTGACTACTCAAGGCAGTACTGCAATGACCTCCTCTCCTCTTCTCAGTCTGAAGTCAGTCATTCCAGATTTTCCACCCGGCTGTGGACACTGGTCTGTGATCGTCAGTGTGGCCCGTATCTGTGTGACAGAACAAATGCTCCTCTATTCGACCGAGCATGACCTGCGGAAAACCGGGGCTTTGCTGACGCAAACAGCACGCAGCTCCGATGCTTCCTCAACATCTCATTATCGTCGGTATACCAACATGGGCCAATGGGTCAGCTATGGACGCTGGCCTGTAGAAGGAAGCTTTTGGCCAAGGGCCCAGAGCTGCACTGTACTTTTCAGGAAAGGCCCGTGTGTGCAGTTTGTGGAAATATAAAGGGAAAGATAAGCTTTTTTTATTCATAGTTTTATTTTTTTATGAACTTTTAGCTGTTTTAAAGTTTCTTTCGGTGTCTTGTGTTTTAAAGGATTATTCCGGGTCCAATACAAGTTATGCTGAATCGACAGCATCTGTGGCATAATGTTCATTACCAAAACAATTTTTGTAATAAAAAATGTGTCCGTCATTTTCTTTAAAAAAAAATATAAATAAAATACAAACCAAGGTTACACTGAGGAACTTACATAAAAGTGAATGGGGCCTATTTTTGGAGTGTTTAAAGGGGTCATGACATGGGTTTTTTTTATTGTATTATTATGTTCCCTTAGGTGCAATTATAGTATTAATATTTTTTTTTTAAGAAAATCTATAAATCTAGTGATTTATGACCTTTTCCCACCCTGTTTCTCATCCTCTGATTCAAACAGTCTGTTTTGGGGGCGTTTTCCATTTAAGACTTCAGTGTTAACGCCCACTGTTATGATTGGCTAACGTCAGTGCCTATGTATCAATTATTGACGCCCCCAGCCAGAACAATATGCAAGTAAACTAAGTAAAAACACTGTGATTATTCATAATGAATGAAATTGCGCTTTAAAAAGTAGTTTAAAATTTAAAATAGATTACTTACAGTTTGCGTCGTCGTTGTTCCCAGAATAGTCGGCACGGACTTATCTTTGAGCAACAGTTTTCTGGCAAAGCCAGCATCATATTGAGATTTGTTCTCAAAACAGTCATCCTTAAAATGTACAGAACAAATGCTTAAGTTAACACTGCCGTGACTGGGACGTCCGCAAAAATAAACCTGCATCCATTTTTCCCTGACGTCTGGATCTTTCGGCAGCTTATTCAGAGGTTTTGTTTGACCACAGCCAGGAACAGCACATCTGTGTGGCATCGTAATTTTCCTGTGCACAAGTAGTCTCTGTCAGAGCTCGCTGTCCATCGACTGAACACTTGTGAGGCGCACGGCGATACTGAAATGAGCGTAGTTGTCTTGCGCTTAAAGCGTAGTTATCTTGTGCTGGAGGCGGTCATATGCAAACGCTGGTACGTCACTTCTAACCGTCACGTCACTTCTAACCATGAATCCAGAACGAGCTGTATTTTGAGCTTGATTAAATAAATGATTTGTTTAGAATGGGGAGGACGTCTTAAAATATTAAACTTGCAGGACGTTTTAATGATACAAAGACCTCTTATATACCAAAAGATCAAGGCAAATTTGGTTTCTCATGTCATGACCCCTTTAAAGGAAGAAATTTGAGTTTTTTTTGTTTTTTTTTTAAAGGCACAAATGAATTCTTTTGTTAAAACTCATGTAATACATTTGAACTGTGAAGTTGCTTAAATCATTATTTTTAATGTAATGGGTTAGTTGACATTACATCATTTCGGCTATAACTTTACACAGAAAAGGTTGCGATTTTATCACACTACAATCATGTTAAAACGAATGTTGTTTATGTCTTGTGGCTTTTCATTTGAAACTGATTTTTTTTTTTTTTTTACATGTTTACAGATAAAACAGATACTATTTACTTCCATTGTGAGTGCCTCACTGTAACCCAGATTTATTTTTTATTTTTTATTTTTTTTGAGAAACGGAGGGGCAAAATGTATTTTGTGGTAATCAACATTGTGCCACAACTGCTTTTGATCGAGCTTAACTTGAATTGAACCCAGAATATATCTATAAAGCATATTCGCACCAAGTTCAATGCAACTTGATGACACAAAAGTATCAAATATCCCAATGCTCCTACAGTCATGGAAAAACTTGAAGGAAAGTCTTGGAAAGAAATGGAAATAAATAAAATAAAATGTAATTGAAGTAATTTAAATTTCAATTGAAACAGTTAATTTACTTGACATGATTCTGTGTTCTGCTCTACAGTATTAAATCAGCTTGAAGTTGCTGTTTGTAATTTTTTTTAAATATACAAATATTAGTATTTTAATAATTACTTGCATTTAAATCCTTGTCCAGTAATCACAAAATCTGGAAAAGTCTTTAAAATTTAATGATCGAAAAATGTGGGAATCTTGATTAAAAAAAGTTAAAAAAACAAAAATCAGATGAAATAAAATCTTTCAGAACAAGTTATTATTTATTTCTATTATTTTCTCTCCTTTTTTTCCCCAATTTGGCATGCCCAATAGAGCGTAGTGACTCACCTCAATCCGGGTGGCGGAGGACAAATCTCAGTTACAACCGCTTCTGAGACCATCAACCCACGCATTTTATCAAGTGGCTTGTTGAGTGCGTTACTGCGGAGACATAGTGCATGTGGAGGCTTCACGCTATTCTCCGCAGCATCCACGCAAACTCACCATGCGCCCCACCGAGAGCGTGATCCACATTATAGCGACCACGATGAGGTTACCCCATGTGACTCTACCCTCCCTAGCAACCGGGCCAATTTGGTTGCTTAGGAGACCTGGCTGGAGTCAATCAGCATGCCATGGATTCGAACTCGTGACTCCAGGGGTGGTAGTCAGCAACTTTAGCCCCCAAATTAGCCAAAATATTTAGAACTCTATGAATGACAGCTCTTTCAGTTCTGCTAAATTCAGCAGCACCCTGATTTCATGTGGACCTGCCCCATAAGTTCTGTCAGGTTTTAGTGAGCATTGTCAATCTGGATGCTATTGTTTAAGACAGGATAATATTAGCGCATTAGATGCGTTAGGACATGCCCTCTCTTGGAGTGCACCTGCACTCATTTCCTGCGACTGATTTAAATGTGATGCATTGCTGATGGATAGCAGTGCAGAGTACTTGCTGTCCCAGGATGCATCACTCTGCACAATGTAAATGGTGTAACAGTTGGCCCCTGCATTCATGGCCTTGGTGAATCAATCTCCATCAGTCCATGCAGTAGATTGCGTGGGTGCATTTTCGTGTGCATGTTGACTCTGTGTGTCAGCAAATCTCCTTGCAGAACTAATGTTGCAGGAATAGGTTTATATTGCATCATTCTAATTGGGTAGAAATACATAGCACAAATAATCGTCCCCCAAAGTGTTCCCTAACTGTAGCATGCCGTGCCCATGCTGTTATTAATGTCCTAATAGTCTCCCTAAGTGTGGGCCAAGTGACTATCCTCAGAGAGCAAAGTAAATACTGGGATTAGCCCCGGCCGCCGGTTTACAAACTCCAAACGCAAATATCACCTAATCCTCCCTGCCTGAAATAATTACCCTAGTAAACAAACTGCATCTGTAGTTAACTCACTGGGAAGGCTGATACTACCTCCGCACACCCTCCACGCTGAAGCAGGGGTGCTGACTGGATGGATTTTAGAGTGCTTGGCTTGAGCCAGGGTGGCTTTTTGGATTTGGGTGCAGGGCTGGTTGATTCATGGATTTCATAGAAGGGAAAAAGAAAGATAAATGCCGTTTTGGGGTTCAATACAAGCTAAACTCAATCGACAGCATGTGTGGCATAATGCTGATTACTGCAAAAAGATAATTTAGACTCGTCCCATGATTTCTTAAAAACAGAAAAAGAAGCAAATATTGTTTGCAGTAAAGCACTTAAAATGGAAGTGAATGGGACGAGTCCATAAACTTTAAAGGTGCTGTTAGCAATTTGTTTTAATGGAAAAGTATGCGAATAAATTTCCCACTCCCTTAAAGATATAAATGAAACAAGTGTCCTCTAATATCTCACCGGTCTCTGTGACAGCTGTAGCCTTTGTAAACGGCAAACAAAAACGTGTCTGTGGACCACGAACATTGACGCTAGTCACCTGTCAATCATTTTGCTCGTTCTCATAGTGTTGTATTTGAAGTGGATCATTGAGGCTATGACTCGTACTGTTTGTCAGTTGAGGGCGCTATTGTGCCACTGTTGATTTTGACAGCCACAGGAACAAACAATGCTGCTCTTTTGCTCTGTTTTGGTCTAAAAATTATCTTTGGAGGGCGGGGTTTTGGAATGAGGGGGCGTGGCTGATTCAATGGCTCAGTCACTCTAAACCTTCAGAATGCTAAAATTTGTAAAAATTGTAAACATTTTACTAATGTTTACTAACCTTATCGGTGTAAAGTTGTATCCAATATTATACTCTGTTGTCATGGTGACGTAATGCCGGCAAACCCTGCAATCTGGTAAACACAGTAACGCTATTAGATCCCTGATGTTATTGCACTAAAATCATGGTAACTTATATAATGCTTATGTTTTGTGAGAACTTTTGAAATGGAGTGTATTTTAATGTTTTGGATTGGCCACATTCACTTCCATTTTAATAACTACGCCACACATGCTTTTGCTTGAGTTTATCTTGTATTGAAACCAGAACGTTCCTTTATCTTATCATGAAATGCATAGATTTGAGCATTTTAACCAATCACAGACAACTCTGTTGTGTGTATGAATGCAATGCTGAATCGGAGGTGATTAAATTAGTCTACAGACCTATTAGTAATGACAACTGATCCTAATGAGTGGGTTATGAGCAGTCAGATCCACAGATTCATGTTTAATGTTTTACGTCTGTTTGGAGTGTATGGGAAAACGAGTTCTGGAGAAACAGCTAAAAAAGAACAGCTTCATTGATTATAATGGGAGCGTTCGCAAATGTGTAAAACTATGGTCTGTCTTGATATTTTTTAGGAGACATTCAAAGTGTTATTTATTTATTCAATTAGAGTTCTGTTTGGTTTGCTAGTGTGGTGTGCTGTGGCGTTCACTGGCATGCTAATTACTGTTAATAGTTGTTTGTGTTTGGCCACTGGGTTTTGCTTGGACTGGGCATCGAATGCAAATATGTTTTGCCTGTCTTTTGTCGGCAAAGGCACCAATAAACAGCACTCTTATCGCTTATTTATGCAAAGCAAATGTAGAGGAAGTAGTTCACTTGGTAACTGTTTCTGTCCTACTGAGTGGAGGCTGCCAAAGAGCATAATGGTTAGTTCTAGGGACTGGGCATCAACGTCTTCTTTGTGAACCAGGTTTTGCATCACAAATATAATTTTATGAAGTGATTTGGTCTGGATGAAAGGGAGGTCTTTATTCCATGATATCAAATAGCCTTTGACACTTGCCTTTGTGTGGCCTCAGGGCTTCCGCTGAGCACTTTTGTTTGGTCTGTTGTGGGGTCAAAGGGCCATCCTTGAACTTGTGGCATTTGGGGCATCGTGACGTACAGTGAGCGAAGCTGACACTTCAAGCATGAATGTAGTCAGTGTTTATCCTTCAATTTTGTCCTATTCATTATGTCCTTGCACTCATGGAGAGGTCCCACGCTAGCCAGCCTGGACGCAGTATGGTTTTGGAGGCTATTTATTGCAGAGTACTCTGCTTTGTTCACCTTGGCCTAGTTTGAGCCTGACAAAAGAGCCAGCAAGATACAGAAATTAATCGTGACTCGTTCTGCCCAGCAAATTATATGTACAGGTGCATCTCAACAATTTGAATATCGTGGAAAAGGTTTTTTTTCCCCGTAATTTAATTAAAAAAGTGGAACTTTCATATATTCTAGATTCTTTAAACATAAAGTGAAATATTTCAAGCCTTTTTTTGTTTTAATCTTTATGATTACGGCTTACAGCTCATGGAAATCAAAAATCCAGTATCTCAAAATATTAGAATAAAGAATTTAGAATACTGAATTTCGACCTTGAATACAGAAATTTCGACCCTCTGAAAAGTATGTTGATTTATGCACTCAATTCTTGGTTGGTCAGTGGTCCAAAGTAAATTTTGCATTTCATATGGAAATCAAGGTCCCAGAGTCTGGAGGAATAGTGGAGAGCCACAGAATCCAAGTTGCTTGAAGTCCAGAGTGAAGTTTCCACAATCAGTGATGATTTGGGGTGCCATATCATCTGCTGGTGTTGGTCCACTGTGTTTTCTCAAGTCGAGAGTCAGTGCAGCCGTCTACCAGGAGATTTTAGAGCACTTCATGCTTCCATCTACTGGCAAGCTTTATGGAGTTCCTGATTTCCTTTTCCAGCAGGACTTGGCCCCTGCCCACATTACCAAAACTACTAGTATCTGGTTTGCTAACCATTGTATTTCTGTGCTTGATTGGCCAGCCAACTCGCCTGACCTGAACCCCATAGAGAATCTATGGGGTATTGTCAAGAGGAAAATGAGAGACAGCTAACCCAACAATACAGACAAGCGGAAGGTCGCTGTCAAAGCAACCTGGGCTTCCATAACACCTCAGCAGATTGCCTCCATGCCACGCAACATTGATGCAGTAATTTGTGCAAAAGGAGCCCCGACCAAGTATTGAGTGCATAAATCAACATACTTTTCAGAAGGTCGACAATTCTGTATTATAAATTCTTTATTCTAATATTTTGAGATACTGGATTTTTGATTTCCATGAGCTGTAAGCCGTAATCATAAAGATTAAAACAAAAAAGGCTTGAAATATTTCACTTTATGTGATTAATCTAGAATATATGAAAGTTCCACTTTTTGGGTTAAATTACAGAAAAAAACATTTTCCATGATATTGTAATTTTTTTAGACGAACCTGTATAATAATATACAGTGTATATAATTTGCTGGAAATTCCACAAAAAATGGTTGATATATTAAATAACAATTGTTTTGCCTGCTTTTGAATAATCCAGTGAATTAAAGATTTACTAATTAAAGGTTCTTGATCTCATGATTATTATTTTTTTTTTTTTTCGAAATGTATGGGAACACCTTAGATGACAGGGAAGGAAGTTATTTTCTGAAAAGGTTTTGTGTTCCCTCGCCATAGCTTTATCTATTCATAGCTATTTCATTTCTACATTATAGTAAAACCATAGTAATAATACAGAGACAGAGAGAGAGAAACAAAATGGCAATATAACCATTCTGGCAAAAAAACAAAAACAAACAAACAAAAAAACATGATAGCTATGGTTTTACTAAATATATCATGGTTAAAATATCTTTACTGTACTAAAACCATGGTAGATTTTGTGGTTATAGTTTTACTACTAGTAAAACCATGGTTTTGTAAGAGATGAATAAAGCTCCTTACTGAGGGAACCCCAAATAATTGCAAGGAAAATAAAAACTAGAGCCAAGAGGTATATTAAAACAAACAACAACAAAATGGAAAATAAATAAATAAAAAGTTTAATAAAAATATCAAATTGTTTACATATTTCAATACACTTTATAGCTTTCTTGTTACTCAAATTGGGAATTGTTCTTAGGTATTGCTGAACCTCTGGTTTATAAAACGAATGGTTTATAACCACCATACTTACATTTATGAATACTAAACTTTGCCAACAAAAGCAGAACATTAATCAATTAATATTCCTTATGAAGAGACGTGTCATAGCTAAAATAAATAAATAAATAAAACATTTTCAAAACAAAGTTGAAAGCTGGGAATAATATGATCTCTAACAATCTTGCAGAAATCAGACCAAAACAAGTCAAGTAGGGACAACTCCAAAATAAATAAAAAAAAAGTTTTCCTAATGCAGACCACTGAATGTACAGAATATATCGACATCACAATTAAATCTCTCTACAAGAAAAATAATTAGTGAGGTAGTACTTATAAATAAGTTTGAAGGAAATTTCTTTGATTTTATTTGTGAAATAAATTTTGCACCATCTCAAATTTTGCACCATCTCAATCCAGCGTCAGACATGCTTGTGTAGCGTCTCGGGTGCGTTGCATCATAAACATAACATGTTTAGGTCACTCTGTCAAGTTAAATATAGTTTAATACTCAATCTTTAAACACATCTTGAGATCCCTTAGTTTGCATTTGTGCTCCTTCAAGTGTTTTGAACGCAAGAACTGTGTTGTGGTTTGTTTTGTTCACTGTATAAACTGTGCGTTGCTCATACAGCTGCAATTTCACTTACTGCCCTCTGGAGTAAACAGGTGGTACTACAAGCTTGCATTTCTCAGGACTCTTCCTTATTATAGTCCGGGGGAAGTTCGATTCATTACAATAATATTTTTAATGCGTTATTTTTTGTAAAAGTAATCGCACTGAATTAACGTGTTAGATTGACAGCCCTTATATATATGTATATGTCTGCAAATTTTTGCATTATTATTAGCTGCATGAATTAATGCAGCATTACTCTGTGACTAGGGATTAGAAATTTAGGGGGCCTAGGGGCAAAAATACCTCCAAAATTCAAAATGTGGGGGTTAAATATTTCCCTTTTTTTTAATTCGTCAGTTATTTGTAGCACCTGATTTAGTTCTTAATGTTCCATAATAGTCCTAGTTATGAAGATTATGGCATAAAATATGAATTAATGTTGATTTAATTTGAATGGCAAGTAATATATCTCAATCTTGAGCATTTCATTTGTAATAATAAGCAGATTAAATTATAAACAGTTTGGTATTTCTAAACAGTGTCAGCAACCGTAATCAAATAAATTCATTAAGTTGTACATCATCTTGACTAGACTGGAACATGTCCTGCTCTGTATATTTGCATTCATACATGTTTCTTCATCATTGTCATTTGTAAATAATTTAAAGCCATTCTAGTCGCTGTTAGTCATGCAAATGTATCTACAATGGTATAAATAATATAGTGAAATCTCTGTCAGTTGACAGGCAATATTTACTTTCATAATGCCCAGCAATTGTTTCTGTTGATGTGATGATGGTTTTCTGGTTTCCAGACTTCCAGGAAAACTTGAATAAGCAAATTATAAATGTCTTTCTGGTTATTCTAATTGCACGCTTTAAAAAAATGCTATAAAATGCCATTTAATGTGATCATGACAATTATAATTCCATTTAATGCGATGATGTCTACTTACACGTGCTGAATTTCATTGCTCATTTAAACCACAATCCATTTGGGTTCTGTGCACACTCAAGGTCGTAAAGCCACTCAAACTCTGAACAGAAGCATTCTTACGAAGGAATATAATTGCTCAGTTCCTTAGTTTTCTTCACATTTAGTTTTTATGTGAGCGAGAGAGAGAGAGAGAGAGAGAGAGAGAGAGAGAGAGAGAGAGAGAGAGACATGGTTGAAGTGAATGCTGCATGCCAGGACGCTTCCTGAATCCAGTGACAGTGTTTGCGAAAATTGCTTTTGGTTTGAAAATTGTTTCTTGCTGTCATTGGTTTTTAGTCAATGCCGCTGGCATTATTTGAGATGTCGCATGTGAACTCACAGTAGTAGGTCTGGACGATCTATCGAATGTTCACAATACAATTGCAATGATTTTGCTGACAATGTAAAATAAAGCAATGTTGTGAATATTTTGTTGATTATAATTAGCGTTTTATTTGGCCATTGTGTTTCATTAAGAGCGCATTAGGACACTGATTTCGCGATCCTTCAGGGCTGCACAAATCAATATGGTGATATGTGTTTATTAAACAGCAAAAGGCGCTTAAAAACCTAAACCCGATGTTTCTGCGCTTCTGAAAAACAAGTGTCGCGCTATGCAGTGTAAACATGCGGGGGTCAAATAGAAGTGAGTGAAGTAGTTTTTGCACACCTTGTTCATTTAAATTTTTTGAATAAGTGTATTAAAAAGAAAAGTCACTTTGTAGCATTGCAAATGGAATATACTGTACATATCAATTGAAAGTGAATATAAATTAAAATTAAATCGTATTCTCTCTTTATGTGTTCATTTAAGGAAACATTGTGGGAAACATGACTTTTTATTTTTAAATAGATTTCTAGTTAATGTCTTTATAATATTGAATCTAATTGGCTGCAATGGCTGGATGAAGTAATGGTTCGTCTGATTTAAAACAAATATATATATATATATTTTTTTAACCATTTCAGAGCTAATACATAATTATCTATATATGTATAGAATATCGTATATAGGCTGAAAAATATATAGATTTTCTTTTTTGAGCCATATCACCCAGCTCTATTCAGTAGTGCTCACCAGAACTAGCACCTGTACCATGCTCGGCCAGGTAAAATTGAGAATCTTCATTAAGGGTCCTTGTGATGTCCTCAATTTTCGTAATTTTTGAAGAATATTGTATTTATTTTAGGGCTGTCAATCGATTAAAATTTTTTAATCAAATTAATTACATGGTGTCCCGATTAATTAATCGCCGATATACTCATGCATACGCATATATTTGCTGAGAAAGCCCCTCATATAACAATAATTCAATAAATAAAGATTCTACATATCTATATCAATATATAATTATACATAGTTATCTTTAAATATATATATTTATTTATATATATATATATATATATATATATATATATATATATATATATATATATATATATATATATATATAAAAAAAATATTCAGATAATTAAAATGCATTATATTCTTGTAGCAGCAGAGTTAATAATTGATAAGACAATACAAAAAGCGACTTTAAAATACAATGTATTGTTTACTACCATATTATTGATCATAAGTCAATCATTGGCACACAGTTCACAGCAATCCAGTGAATTTGTCCATCAGTTCGAGATTTATTATGAGGGCTTGTTTAAGGACACGTCAATGTACACCTGCGTCAGACATGCTTGTGTAGTGTCTCGGGTGTGTTGTGTCATAAACTTAAAATGTTTAGGTCACTGTGTCAAGTTAAATATAGTTTAATACTTTCTTTAAGCACATCTTGAGATCCCTTAGTTCGCATTTTCGTTCCAAGTGTTTTGAACACAAGAACTGTGTTGTTTTCTTCACTGTATAAACTGTGCATTGCTCATACAGCTGAAATTTCACTTACTGCCCTCTGGAGTAAACAGGTGGTACTACAAGCTTGCATTTCTTAGGAATCTTACTTATTATGGTGCGATTAATTGCGTACATTTTTTTAACGCGTTATTTTTGGTGAAATTAATCGCACTGAATTAACGTGTTAAATCGCCAGCCCTAATTGATTTATTTTTTTAATTTAGTGGTTTTTGCTTTGTTTTTTTATAAACAAACTGGAATCTTCTTCAAGGAACCTTATGATATCCTCAATTTGTGTTATCTGTAAAAAAGTATTTCATTTTTTTATTTATTGTTTTGATTTTTTTGGCTTTGATTTTTGTTTTACAAAATAGAGTCTTAAAGGAGCCTTGTTATATCTTCAGTTCTTGTTATCTTTTAAAATAAAATTCCTTTGAAATCTTTTTTTATTTGTTTTTTTTATTTTGTTTCGTTTCGTTTTTTGCTCTAAAATGCATTTTCTTTTAAAACTATGTTTTCATTGCTTGATTTGTTTGTTATTTTACAAAGTAGAATCCTCATGAAATCACCCTTCTTACTTTCTCTGAAACTTCTTTTTTTCTCATTAATTCACTCATTCTCTTCCTCTCTCTTTCCACAGTTGATGTGAGTGCGGCTCTGCCACTGCAAGAGCCCCCCTCTGCCATCCCCATGGACCTGCGCGTGGATCACCAGTTCGCTCTGACCCCGACAGACCCGGCTCAACGTGAGCAGCAGCTGCAGCAGGAATTGCTCGCACTTAAGCAGAAGCAGCAGATCCAGAGGCAGCTTCTCATCGCAGAGTTTCAGCGGCAACACGATCAGCTCTCGCGCCAGCACGAAGCGCAGCTGCAGGAGCATGTCAAGGTGATGCAAACATCGTTGACTCAGCGTGCTCGAGCCTTGAGAATTCATCTGTGCTCGTCTTCCTGTCAGGAGCTTCTCAGCATCTATCAGTCTCTGCCTGCTCTTAAAGGAATAGTTCATTTAACAATGAGAATTCTGTTATTTATTTACTCACCCTCATGTTGTTCCAAACCCATATGTTGTTATTTATTAATTTAACACAAAAGGAGAATTTGTGGAGAATCTGGACGCAGCTCTTTTCCACACAACAATAGTTCATAGTGACCGTGGCTGTCAAGCTCCAAAAAGGACAAAAAGCACCATAAATGTAGTCAACATGACTCATGTGCTACATTGTGTGTCTTCTGAAGCCGTTAATTTGTTTTGTAAGGGATGATGTTCAGTTATCTCATAATAAACACCTGCAGGGTTATCTTAAACCTTGACGTGGAGTGGAGGGGTCTTGTATCACCCTGAAGCGGTTTATTTTGCAATAAAGACCTTCTGACTGTACATAATTCAGTTTATTACAAGGCTACCTAAGTACATGGACATGATATATTAATTTGCTTGAAATTAGGATGATATGTGAGAAGAAAGAAATTGCAGAGTCCCTAGAAATAGCTACATTCCTCCTCCAGTTTGCGTTTGAGATCTGCTGGTCTGACGGCTCTTTATCACACTTATTACACAACAATCTACCGAATAAATAAATAAATAAATAAATAAATACATGGATATAAATTATCAGTTTGCATTAAATTTATGTTAATTGCAAAAATACCTTCTTGACTGCTTATTACATGACTACTGGCCCAATAAATAAATAAATAAATACACAAGAAATATTTATTTGAGTTGAAATTATTTGAAAAGCTTTCTTGTATGATCGCAGATGGTTACAAGATTAGGAAAGAATAATCGCAATACCCAGATGACCGGTAAAATATCACTTTGTCCCTAGATGTGTAGTCATTATTCAGAAATATCAGGAGGCTGAATGGTGTGATTGACCAATCAGAGTCGAGTATTCCAGCGACCCGTGTAATAATGACTGATCATTTTTCCCATCGCCAAAGCTCTACAAAAAGACTACAAAAACCGCGCAAGGTTTGTCGTAACAACAAACGCCATTAGTTCTCTGCACAATTCTTCTTTTGTGTTCGACAGCAGAACATTACAGCAGACATGTTTAGAACATTGTGAGGGTGACATCATTTTCATTTTGGCCGAACTACTCCTTTAAGGAGCTTACTGAAGTCATTTTCTTCTCCGGTCCTCCCTTCCTTCAGGATTTCCCACGCCTCTGTCTTCGATTTTCCATTTATTCGTACAGGTTGTGAATCAAGTTTGTTTGGACGTTTAATGTTTGTTGGAGAGATTGATTTAGTGCAGTTTGTAAACGGGCCTCAGTTGCGTCTGTGTGGTTTAGGTTTCCTGAGGCAAGCACTGCTGTCATTGGCTTTCATACTGAGGTCTCATTGTAAGGCCGGTGACTGCAATGGGGAATGAGGACAGACTCTTGCGGTTGGGAGAAGGGTGTCTGCAATCACTATGGGAAGTCTGTCCTTGGGAAACACCGAGAGCCTGTGAGCTCAGCAGACCTCAGGGTTTCTAGCCAATGGGAGCGCAGCAGCCCTCAGCGTGCTATAAATAGCCTCACAGGCTGCAGGCAGAGCTAATCTCAGAGCTAAATGGCCAACGGGTAATGCTTGGGGTTTGATGGATGCTGTGCTTTCACCATGACACGTTGCTAATGAAAGAAAGAAGAGAATAGATTGGATGTTTCTGCAGTTTTGCATTTAACAAAAGCAAACTGCAGAGATTGTGAAAGAGCTGTTTCTTATTCAGTCTTTTCCAATGAAACGTTCTCACTGTCATTTTCTAGTCAAAATTGTGGCGTGCAGGCTCTAGTCATGCACTGTCAGTTGGTTAACTTTAAAAAAAATTATCAGAATAAATGGCTGATTCTCACAAAGCCTGTCAAGGAAATGTCCTGGGCATATTAAGCCTCAAATAAAAAAAATTGAGAGGTAACACTTTATTTTAAGGGTCCACAATAATGCACTAGTTA
Source organism: Xyrauchen texanus (assembly GCF_025860055.1). NCBI lineage: Eukaryota > Metazoa > Chordata > Actinopteri > Cypriniformes > Catostomidae > Xyrauchen > Xyrauchen texanus. The sequence continues at coordinate 39,384,849 of NC_068293.1, read as the reverse complement.
TGCATGAATAAGACCTTAATTAATACTTAACTAATGCAGACTAATGCTATCTGAGCCATCATTTACAACTTAATTAAAATTAATTAAACATCTTATTTTTGTGTAGAAAGCAATGTAATGAATTCTCTATTTCTAAGATCATATATCTAGTTTATGAAAGGCAATTAGTAAAGCTAATTAGTATTACTAGCTATTGGTTTGTTTTACATGTTTCAATTACAGTAAAACTTTTTGAACATTAAGTTTACTGAAAATGCTGTAAACGCTTAATTGATGTCAAACAAATCAATAACTTGTGTAAGTAAATGTTTCACTTTGGATCAGGGAGTCTAATTGTCATAATTTATCAAATTAAAATAGTCTAAATAAATAGTCATAATATACCTTACCACATAAGAATTGAAAAATAAACCAATAACTTAGGTTCAACTTTAACTTTAGAACAGGGCTCAAGTTGTCTTTAATAAAAGATTTTAGTAATTTATTAGTAACAGCTTTGTAACACCAAAACTAATTAGCCTTCATTACTGGCTTATTATTGTTTAGTAAACTTGATTTATTAATTTATTTTTATTAATTCTTTACATATTCTCCCCATTTCTCCCCAATTTGGCATGCTCAATTCCCAATGCGCTCTAAGTCCTCGTGGTGACGTAGTAACTTGCCTCAATCCAGGTGGCAGAGAACAAATCTCAGTTGTCTACTCGTCTGAGATGTCAATCCGTGCATCTTTTTACGTGGCTTGTTGAGTCCGTTTCCGCGGAGACGTAGCGCGTATGGAGGCCCATGTTATTCTCCGCGGCATCCACGCACAACTCACCACGCGCCCCCCATATATATATAAATATATGTTTATTTATATTGATTAGCAAATAGTTTCCTTTTGTTTTAAACACTTATGAACTGGCATAACTTGTACTGCACTTTTATTTTATTTATTTATTTAATTTTTTTATAACCAAGCAACAAGTAGAATCTTTTTTCCAATAATCAACATTATGCAACAAATGCATTCAATTGATTCTATTGAACCCTGGGCATTCCTTTAATCTTGACAAACATTATATATCAACTATATACTGTATCATATATCAAAAATTCAAGACTTCAGCTTTCATATTTAATCACTGTCTTATGGCAGAAATGTTACATCAAGAGGAATTTCTTAATTTTTTGTCGTAAACATCAAACATGCAAAATCAAAATGGTATATCTCGCCGTTTAGAATGTGTTATTAATGCAGCACAAACCTATTCAGTTGTATTAGCTCTGGTTTATTGGCCTTGACAAGACTTCAATAAACAGCATCCATTAAAACTTAAAAAAAATAAATAAATAAAAATAATAATAATAATAATAATTGGATGAATTGTCATACGTTTACTTGGCATTAACTTCCAGGTATGTTGTAAGACAAGTGGAAAAAATTTAGCATTGACCTGTGAATTAGCATGCCAGGCTGAATATTGTGGCATTTTGTCTTTCTCAGCATCAGCAGGATCTTCTGGCCCTGAAGCATCAGCAGGAGCTTATGGAGCACCAGCGAAAGTTGGAGAGACATCGTCAGGAACAAGAGCTGGAGAAACAACAGCGGGAACAGAAGCTTCAACTACTCAAGAACAAAGAACGTGGCCAAGAGAGTGAGTGTCCTCATTTACATTTGAGACTTACATTTATTTGGGAGAAACGCCAACAAAACTACATCTGGTATTGAGAGGTAACCATTTTTTATAACGGTCCACTATAATGCTATACTATAATATTCTAAAGTTATTAATACTTAACTCAATGTAGACTAAGACTATCTGAGGCTGAGCCATAATTATCAACTTAATTAAATGTCTTATTTTTGTGTAGAATGTAACGTAATGGCCTCGTTTACATTTGAGACTTTCATTTATAAGCGGACGAGTTTACCCGGATATGTTGATTCAAGCCTTTTTTTTTTTTTCCCGTGTTAATTTTATTTATTTATTACATTTTTTATTAAGAATCTTTATGTAACTCTCTTACACCTGTTCATAAGGACCACATTTATCAAATTCCAAAAAGTAACAAAAATAATTGATTGCAACAATAATAAAAAATCTGGTCCAAAAATAATTGATTGTAACAATAATTTAAAATATAGTCGCCATTGGCGACAGTCGGGTTGTGTGCATTCATATGCGTTTTCTGTGAGTTATCGATTGCATTATTAGAGCGTGCACCAGTATGCCTCGTATGGCTTTTCTCCCGTTCTGTTTCTGACAAGCTCGCTGCACCGCACGCAAACCCAGCGCGAGAGAGCCGTGAACAAATGACTCTTTTGAACCGGGTCTTTTTCATGAATCACTAGAATAGAACTGAGGGTGTGAACTCAGGAGCTCTGGTCAAGTATAGCTCTCAGCGAATCAGCCATCAGTCAACTCAAAACTGGGAGCACGGACATTTCAAAATAAGAGTCCCATGTGTATATGGAGGTACTTGAAAATTAAAGTCCTGTATTGTGTACCACATTTTTTTTTCTGGTAATTATTGATTGGGATTGGAGTAGCACAATAAACTGCATTTGGGATTTCATTCAATTTGCACTCTTGTAGACTCTGTGTCTGGACCATCCAGTTTATATATATATATATATATATATATATATATATATATATATATATATATATATATATATATATAAAATTTAGCAAATCTGTGATTTGGTGACTAAAAACAGCCATTTGGCTCCTTAATGTTTCAGTTTTGAAGCCAATGGTTATGAAGTCATTTTTTTTTGCGACATTTGCTGACAACAAATATTTGCTTATTTTTTGGTACTCCAGGGCCTTTAGGTGTCAGTTCTAAGTTTCTGGCTATTTTCTAAAAGGTTGCCGATTGGATATTCTTATCTGTTATGTTCCTGTCAGTTCATTTTATCCCTCGCCATTGTCTTTGACACTCCGGTCACCTGCTGCATGCGAGGAGCCGTGTGTGTTGCCTGGTGGCATGGATGTGTACGTAAGCCAACGGTGGCCTCTTGGGACTTGTTTACAGTTGATGGGAAAGGTGGTAATTGAAGGAAAGTGGTGAGTGGTGGTGGTGTAGTGGGCTAAAGCACATAACTGGTTATCAGAAGGTTGCTGGTTCGATCCCCACAGCCACTACCATTGTGTCCTTGAGCAAGTCACTTAACTCCAGGTTGCTCCGGGAGGATTGCCCCTGTAATAAGTGCACTGTAAGTCGCTTTGGATAAAAGCGTCTGCCAAATGCATAAATGTAAATGTAAGGAAAAGCTGTAAGAATTCATCTGTCTGATGCGTTTCTTACAGAGAGAGAACAAAAGAGAGATAAAGACATTTTTGTTTGACCAGTCTAGGTGGAATTGTCTTGAAAGAGTTTCTTCTCTATTTAGGACAAAATGAAGAAACGATTTTCTCGGGTGTAAAGAGATATCCATACTGTGTTGGACTCCAGTAGAGTAGTTGTTTATCGACACCAGGAAACAAGTGTCAGCGTTTGTAGTCGTGATCAATTGGGGACATTTCAAACTTCTGTGTCTCACGCTGAACAGACCGTTAAGACTTTTAAAGCTATTTAGGATGTGAAATTACAGCAGAGCAAATTGCAGGGTCTAGAAATGGCAAAGTAATTGACGGACGCAAATGCATTAAACCACCTCCTGAGGCTTTTAGAGAAATCCTGCACATTTGAACACAGCTAGTGACATTAACCTCGTGCGACCCCGCGTCCTCCTTTGCAGACATTGTGTTTTGTGTTCGCTATACGCTATGCATAATTTAATTTTATTTCAACCGACTGATCTCCGTTTAGAGCACTCTGGGCTGTCATTAAAGGGTTCAACTTTAGACGTACCGAGTCATGTGACAAAACTTTGGGAGAAACGGCAACAAACTACATCTGGTAAGAAACCTCATTAAGTTTTTACATTGAAACCTGCTTGAGTCAAAAGACTAGAGTCTCTAGTTTCATCCGATATGCCATTTTGAAAATTTGAGCGATTCATGACGAAACGGCATGCTGTTAAACACAATGACTACTTACGAGGACAATAAGCCTTTCTTTTCCTTAGAAATCCTAGTGTGCATTGAAAATCAATGGGTTTATCCAAAAGCTTAAAAATCTTGCTTTCAGACAGCACACTGGAGATTAATTCATATACCAAATAGGGAGCAAGGGAGCATCCTGTATCTTTCTTATGCAACCAAGTGCATTAAAGAACACCTATTATGGTTTTAAACGTGCCTAATTTTATTTGAAAGGTCTCATACAATATATTTACATGCATCCAAGGTCAAAAGGTTTCTTGCTCTCTCATTGGCTGTAGGTCAACGCTGCAGTTGTGTTTAGTCAAAACATATTTCACATTGCACGATTTGGAATCACAGACATGTCCATATATTTAACATTCTAGATATCTCGCTGACATGGGCGACACATTGGAGCTTCTCTCAAATCACGTCTTTTGATAGTTCATACATTGCGTTCATCGCTCACGGGAGCGAGCTCCGATTTGCCTACAATTTCAGGCTTTTGTCGGCGATCTCCACAAAACTGTCGGCAAGTGAAAATCTGGCTTAAAATCGTGTAGTGTAAACTCGCCGTTCGTGTAGTGTTTGAGGGCATGTCAAAGCTATTCGCGAGCAGCCAATGAAGACCTGAGGCAGGTTTTTTGTTACCAAATTAAGTAGGTTAGTACAGGAATTAAGTCTAAAATGACTAACGACTCGTTTCAAGTGTTCAGAATCGTTTTTTTTCTTTTGGGAGTCAATAAAGTCGTGCACTTTGATTTTTTTGAAACTTTGCAGAATTTTTTACATTCACAAACAGCTATATAACACTACATGAAAGGTAATATTTGAAAAACCATAATAGGTGCACTTTAACTCCTAACATCTGACTAAAAGTTCATTTTCAGGCTGCAGAGGATGTTTGCACCACTCAACATGTTTGGCAGACGTAGTAATCAGTACGTAGATCCATGATTTATAATGCTACATTTTATTTTAACGTGGTTGGCAGTGACTGGATGATGCTGTCCATTATTTGTATCAGAATTAATTATGATAATTTCAGAATGGTAAAATGCATCAACTCAGGCTATCACTTTTACCAAACGTTTACATTTGCCAGTGCAAAGAGAGAGCATTTAGATTTTGTTGCTAAAGTAGAAAAAAAAATATTGTAACGTAAAAGTCATATCAAAACTATATCAACAACTTTATATGTCTAGATAGTATCAAAAAATGTCACAACTTAGTTCCGCTGAACCCTTATGAGGACACATTTGCTCTAATTTTTTTCGAATTTTTGTGCGTGTTTATTAGGGGCTACAAATCAAAAAGGGAAATTAAAAAGTCACACAGCAATTGTGCTAGTGGCTCAGGAGGTTAAAGGAATAGTATAAATAGGAATAGTCATTAATTACTCACCCTTGTGTCATTCTATACCAGTTGGATGCAAAAGGGGAATTTTTATATACATTTAAATTGTAAATGACATAAGTGGCTCATTTTATTGGGCATTCACTAGCAGCTGATGTGCCTGGTGGGCGGAAAAGTTAATACCACTCCCTGGTTGTGTGATTGACAGGCGCTGTGGCGAGCACTGAGGTGAAGATGAGGTTGCAGGAGTTTGTCCTGAATAAGAAGAAAGCACTGGCCCAGAGGAGCCTCAACCACTGCCTGCCTAATGACCCACGCTACTGGTATGGGTGAGTATCACAACTAGTTATAGATTGTTATTCTCTTAGACATAGTGGATATACATTTACAAGGTCAGTAAGGGTATCACATTAGTCTGGTGCTAACATGCATTACGTTTAAAGACCCTGGCATACTTCATACGAAATGGAATAACGGTTGGGACATCATTTAGAATCAAATCTGGCCAAAACGAAGGTGTTTTTGAAGCCCGCCAGTGCGAACTTATAGGAACTTATCTATAAAATTAAAACGATATGGACAAAAACGAATAATATTACAAATAAGTACATTTCCAATAATAATGCACATTTTGTCCCACTTGACAGTAAAGCATTGATTTTTACATTTTTACTCACATTACGAAAGTAATCTGTAAAACGCTAACACCTTTTTTATATTGGGCTAAATTAAAGTAGTCTTACAGCGGGAATGAGTTAGAAATTATTTCACGGTTTTCTTTCATTAGAATCTTACTGATTATAATACAGTGCTTTTATAAACTAGTTTATTCACCGGGACATTCATGGGTTTTCATAGAGGTTTAAAACAAATAATCAATGCAGAATCCACGACCCAGCCTGTGCTTCTCACAGTGCTGTTTATGGATGCTTTCCATTTTGTAGTGATCATCCCTATGCTCCAATCCATTCCAAGTCTTTTCCATCCACTGTAAGAGCTCTGAATGGCTCAAAAATAAGGGTCGTTCGGAACTCACATTTGAAGTTATTTTTATTGGAAATTCAGTTTGAAGCGATCTTCCAGAATGCCTGTCATGATTGTTCTCCCTTCAAAGTGCCCTTCGGAGGGTCATATTATGCTGTTTGGAATGCGGCCTATGATGATCTGTGCGGCTGATAGCTCGAGACTGGTTCACGTGTAATCACATGTGCTCTGCTCTGATCTGTCCATTTAATTTTTTGTTTTTGCCACCGTTCGGAGTAAATTCTAGAGACTGTTGTGTGTGAAAATCCCAGGAGATCAGCAGTTACAGAAATACTCAAACCAGCACATCTGGCACCAACAATCATGCCACGCTCCAAATCACTGAGATCACATTTTTCCCCATTCTGATGGTTGATGTCTGTCTTGTCATGGAACTGAAGCTCCTGACCCATATCTGGATTATTTTATGCACTGCACTGCTGTCACATGACTGGCTGATTAGATAATCGCATGGATGATTGTTGGTGCCAGATGTGCTGGTTTGAGTATTTCTGTAACTGCTGATATCCTGAGATTTTCACATACAACAGTCTCTAGAATTTACTCAGAATGGTGCCAACCAGGCCAAAACATCCAGTTCTGCGGATGGAAACGCCTTGTTGTTGAGAGAGGTCAACAGAGAATAGCCAGAATGATTTGAACTGACAAAGTCTACGGTAACTCGGATAACCACTCTGTACAATTGTGGAGAGAAGAAAAGAATCTCAGAATGCTAAAAAAGAACTTATTTGTGAATATGCATGGGGCGTTTTGTCGTCTGGCTGTACTTTGTTCTTTAATGTTTATTGCCTGGCCCCATGTACTTCCATTGTAAGTGAATTACTGTAACAGTGATCTTTGCTTTTTATACCAAAAATGAGTTGCGGTAATAGACAGTATGTTACAAGTGATGTTAATAGAGCTTACCATGTATTAAACCCATAACATTACTTAAAATACTTAAGATGAATCCTTTGGTCAAGGAGGTCACAATATGCATAAACCCTTAGAAAGAATCGACAAAGCAGCAGGTACTGAGTTTTCTTTACTACACTTAGATTATAGAGGAACACATTCATAAAATTGTAATGCTTTTACTTTAAAGTTTACTCAAGTTTGCAGCTGTTTAAAAATATATATATACCCTCCACAGCTACACAAATGATCAAAGGTGACAGGTGAACAAAATCTGAATTCACCACACTGCCAGCAGCAGTTTATTTTATTAATTAATACATTTGCACTTGGGTTGGTCAAAAAGTCATTTCTGTAGTTGGCACATGCTATATAAACAGGTCAGTGGAGCTCTTGGCGCTGCAGCCTGTTTGAGATGGGCTGAAGATAGGCAGATTAAATTCTTGGGTCTGTGGTGATGCCAGCTGACCTCAAACGCCCCAGTGCAGCACAAGTCACTTTTGTTTGCCTACTTTCAGAGGAGTTAATCATTTGGTTTTTGCAGAGCTTTGAAGGCAACTTCTAACTGCTTTACTTATTATTTTTTGCGATGTTTGGAAGTATGTATGTCATACTCATGCATGTTTGTTGGTAAATAGAACTATGCTGGAAGAAAAGAAAAGCAGCTAACAAGTGTCCAGCATACATGGGAACTAATTCAATGCTGTTTAAAAAGCCTTTCAGGATTGTACCTCATGAAATTGCTTGAGAATGCCGAGAGTGTGCAGAGCTGGAGTATAGACCAATTTTTTTTGGTCACTACGTAATTCCCATTCTTTAATTTGTGTTATTTTATTTACGGGCGGCTGTGGCTCAGTTGGTAGAGCGGGTCAGCCACTAATCGCTGGGTTGGTGGTTCGAATCCCGGCCCACACGACTCCACATGTCGAAGTGTACTTGGGCAAGACACTAAACCCCAAGTTGCTCCCAATGGCTGGCTAGCACCTTGCATGGCAGCTCTGCCGCCATTGGTGTATGAATGTGTCGTAGTGTAAAGCGCTTTGAATGCCGTTAAGGTTAAAAAGGCGCTATGTAAGTGCAGATCATTTACCATTTATTTAATCTTTTTCCCCGCTGACTTTATTATTATTCGAATATGTGGAAAATAGTAATAATAAAGTGTCCAAATGTTTGACTGATATCATATACTTTTTCTTTCAGATGTGGCTTTTAAAAACATGTGCAAAAAAGAAACAGATCCTGCAATTTCACTCTGTAACGCAACTTCAGGCAGCGCAAGAGATGCATGATCAATGGGGGGCAGTCGTGTCTAATTCTATGAACTAACAGTGATTTCTAATGGTTTAGTCAACCTGATAATGCGAGCTTGAGGTCTGAGACCATCGGTTTTTCATTTATAACTTCGAGTTTGGGTTTGTTATTAATAAAAACATAAATTATAGGGCTGGCAAAGTTAACGTGTTAATGCACATCAAATTATTACAAAAGAATTTTAATGCCGTTAATTCATTTACGTTCATTAGCCTTGATTTCTAAGAACTGTTTAGTCGTGCAATTGTCAGACGTGCTCCTGGATCTGTAAATTGTCAGAAAATTATTGTAATTTGTACAAACGTTAATGAGAAGTCCATCAGAGGACAGCAGTGTCAAAACATTTGCTATTATGTAATGATAGTAATAAGAAACCGAATGCGCTCATGTGTAAAAATCGAAAGATTTGTTGTGATTCATTTGTGAGCTTTTGACAGCCTTAATGAATTATTATTATTATAAGTATTACTTATAAATATTAATAAATTAATTATAATATAAATGTTATTAAATCAATTATCTTTAATTCAATTAAAGCACTAATTGTGATTTATTCCACAGGAAAACCCAGCATAGTTCACTGGACCAGAGCTCGCCACCTCAAACTGGGATTCCCACTTACAACCATCCGTTGCTGGGAATGTACGACCCCAAAGATGACTTCCCGCTCCGCAAGACCGGTAAAGCTTTCTCCACTCACAGTGTTCTCACTAAGGTTGCTGATATTTACATCACAAAAAATCTTGAACAAACTTTGCTTCCATTGGCGATTGTGGGAAGTCTCGATTTTTCATGTGTAAATGCAAAAACTTGACATGACTGGTAGCAACCACCTATTGAGATGAATGGGAATGCTAATGGATCTCTATAGGGGTTCCCATGGACATGGCATTTTGTTATTTTTTATTATTATTATTATTATTTACTTAAAAATTGTTATTTCCAATTTTATGGAAAGTTACATTTCGAAAAAGTCATGGAAATTTTTGTTTATTTATTTATTTATGTGTGTGTGTGTGTGTGTGTGTGTGTGTGTGTGTGTGTGTGTGTGTGCGTGTGCGTGTGCGTGTTATGCTCAGTGATAAACTATTTCATAGTGTAGAAATTGAAGTTAAATGATTTTTTAAATATCCTCATCCAGTAGCCATGACTGGAAAAGTCAAGTAAATAGTGCCCATCCAGTTTTTCAGCCGTCTTGCTTCCAGAAGTATTTTTCCCATTTATTTTTAACCATTCTAATGGTGCGTTCAGACCAGAGGCATTTACATTTATGCATTTGGCAGATGCTTTTATCCAAAGTGTCTTACAGTGCACTTATTACAGGGACAATCCCCCCGGAACAACCTGGAGTTAAGTGCGTTGCTCAAGGACACAATTGTGGTGGCCGTGGGGTTCGAAACAGCGACCTTCTGATTAACAGCCCTGTGCTTTAGCCACTATACCACCACCACTCCAGAGGCGTCGACAGTGTCAAATCGACCGGAAGTCGTTCCTTTTCTATGGCCTCTCGGCATGTCCGTGGCCGGCGGTCTTGGCCGTTGTGGGTGTCAGAGGAAAGTTCAAGTGCGAGCAACATTATGGTAATGAGCTTTGACGCGGTTAGGCGGCAACCTGTTGGAATATAGAAATGCTCCTCTCTAGTGAATTTTAGAGAACACAATGGTATAAACGTAGGTTCCCACCATCTTCTATAGCATTGTTGGCAGGGCATCCAGAGTGAATTTTGACGCTCTCGCCTCCTCTGAACGCACGGTAAGGCAAGAAGGTGAATCACAACATACTTATATTTAAAACAAAGTATTTGAAAATCAGACAAAAAGGCAAGGTACAAGGCTGTGTAGTTGGAGTCTTTCATGAGGGAATGAACTGCAGTCACATTGATTTGAATCAGTTGATTATATTCAGATATAATTTGAGAGTGTGGAGACCCACTCGATTGCATTCACAGTGTGTCATGAGTGTGGGCTGCCCCTGCTGAACTGTTTTGGTGCAGTTTGTTTGGCACGATTCAGGATTCACGGATATTGATGTACAAAGACCAAATTGGAGGCATTGCTCTCTGGGCTGTCATGGACTCAATGCCCCACTGGTTCAACATCACTGTCTTCACTGTTAGGTCTCCAGTGAGTGTGTGTTAAAGAGCTGATACCCCTTCCCTCCTTGATGCAGGAGAGCACTCAAGGGCATTTCCTTTGCAAACTCACTTCAGGTCGGTTTAGGTAGCGTAAGGCCTCTGTGCTCATTAATCACCCTGGAAATGGGCCTGTCAGGAACCCACAGTATACAAGCCGGCCCTGAGTCCGTAGCACATACTGTACAGAGTCCCGGTGAGACCAGCATAATTACAGTGAAGGAGATGCTGAGTACATTACTACTGTATCTCTACTGCAGGGACAAGGTCAATGTTCAACTTCTACTTATATCAAAGAGCCCTACTGTACAGCAAACTTTCTCACCATTAAGAGATAGCAAACATTATAATCCTGTCATCATTTACTTACCCTCTAATGCTAGCGTTCTGTCTAACATCTACCATTTGATTTCCATTGAAGAAAGTTGCAGAGCTCTTTCCACAGTGGAGAATTATTACGATATCTGCCTTTTCAGATAAAACCAGCCGTAAATGGCACATATAAACAAAACAAACTCTGATTGGTCGCATCATTTCGGTCAAACAGACCTTTTTCTTTCTAAATTGGCAGTTCTTTGGTAGAATAACCTGCCAACTGGTCCAGACTTTATGCTAGTCAAACACCTGGCTAACTGAGACTAAATTAGACTAATTAGTTACTGTAATCTGATTACTTTTATACTCAAGTAGTGCAACACATTGCATTTAAAGTTATTGTAATCAGTTTAAAGTTACTGATTTTCAATGAAGTTACAAATTTTTTGTACATTACTTGGCGGAAAACAAATCTCAGTTGACTCCGCTTCTGAGACCATCAATCCGTGCATTTTATCACATGTCTCGTTGTGCATGACACAGCAGAGACTCACAGCATGTGGAGGCTCATGCTAATCCATGCACAACTTACTACACGCCCCATTGAGAGCTAAAACCACTAATTGCGACCACGATGAGGTTACCCCATGTGACTCTACCCTCCCTAGCAACCGGGCCAAATTAGTTGCTTAGGACACCTGGCTGGAGTCACTCAGCACGCCCTGGATTCGAACTCACGACTCCAGAGGTGGTAGTCAGCGTCAATACTCGCTGAGCCACCCAGGACCCCATATATCAGTTTTACACATTAATCTGTGCCGATAGTTGCTTTTTGGGATTGTCGTCTATCTGCAAATATCAATGCCGATAGTTTAGTTTGTTCCTCTGTGGCTGGCGCTGGAGGATTCTACAGTAAAACAGCTTGTTTCTGCAGTATTACAGTGCCCTCTAGAGGTGAAATAAAAACTTTCAACGACACCTTGTGGGGATTTGCTGTATCTCAAATCTTTCATTGTTGACAATATTCGTCTATGTTTTTATTCTCACTTTAATGCATTTTTTATTTTGATTATATAATTATGTGTTTTTAATTGAAGTGTTATTAGTTATTAGTAATATGATGAATTATTCAGAAAAGTAATCTGTTTATAATTTTAGAGAAATAATTATTCATTTGTAGTGGATTACTTTTTTGAGTAACTTACCCAGCTATGGTTGCAACCCAGTGTTGCCATAGTTCATTGTTTTTGTAAGCCATGAGAGGCACAAATTCATTCATGGTTATATTTCCTGTGTCTGGCGTTAGCCTGGGTAACCAGGAGGAACTTCAGAAAAAAATCAACTTTGAGAACCTGTGGGTCTGAACTTGGGTTAAGCTGTGAAGTGTTCTTTGTTTAGTTATGATGATTGAATTTGCGGTAAGGCTCGTTTGCGAGCTGATTCCCGTTCTCCTGCTGTAGATAAACCTCAGTTTGCTCTGGCTGGCATTGGTGCATTCATGCACTTGGGCATATGGAGAGGGAGGGTGGCCCTGGCCTTCACCAGAACTGTCTAACGCTCTCTTTCCCTCCCTTCCGCCCCTCTCAGGACAGGCCACAGTCTGTTCATACTGTCTCACCTAAACGTCGGACATCTGGAACCTTGGCTCTTGGCAACTGCAAGAAGTGTGATGTTGTTTTAGGAAAGTGAAGTGAATAGTGCAGACTGAGAGATAGTTGCTCTTTTTGTTTGAGTGTCAAAACATTCAGAATTTAAGGGGACAGTTTGCCCTAAAACTGAAAGTTATGTTATCATGTACTCACCTTAATGTTGCAAACCCGAAAGGTGAAAAAGGAGACGTTAGGCACCATTTTCAGTCTTAGTCATCATTCACATTCATTGTATGTAGAAAAACAAATATTCAATGATAGTGAATGGTAACATAGGCTGTTATTCTGCTTAAGATCTCCCTTTTGCTTTCCATGGAAGACTGAAAGTCGTATGGGTTTGGAACAGGTAAATTATGACTAAATTACAATTTTTGGGTGCACTATCCCTTTAAGAATGGCCTCCCATTCAATTCATAAATTTGCGAGTGAATCCTTTTTTCGAGTATGTTTTTATTTTATTTAATTGGTCAGTCTGTCAGAGTGATTCATTAGTGAATCAGTCTGAACAAAAGTATTTCTAAACATCCCGTACGACATAGTAGCCATATAGAGTGGGAACCCTGGTTCTGAATAATACACAACCCGTGTTGCGTCATAATTTTCCTAATAGTCTTTCCTCGTTAAATTTAAATGCGTTCTGTGACTCAGTGAGAACTGACAGTTTGCTCAGAGCAAGCTTTTTGCAACCGTGACCGTGTTTGTTCTTAGAATTTCTGGCACAAAATTAATCATAAATAAGTATTTGTTTTTAACAGCCTTGAGGTGTTGAGTAATTCTGACTGTCTGTTGTTCCCCGGTTTGGTGTGAACAGTGAATGGTACATATATAGTCTACCCTGTTGAGATAGAAAAAAAAAGCTAAAACCAACCTAAGCTGGTCTTAGCTGGTTTAAGCTGGTCTTAGCTGGTTTAAGATGGTCTTAGCTGGTTTATGTTGCAAGCAGGTTTTTCTCCCAGCTTGACCAGTTAAAATGTGCCCCAAACACCCCTAAAACTAATCAACTGAATAGCTTGACCAGTCTTAGGCTGGTTTTATCTGTTCATTTCTCCAGGGTATAATTTGATCAGAAATATGGCAGAGGCACTTCTACAGAGAATGTGTTTTTAATCGTCTTATTGTCAAGCAAGTCGTTTGTGGCTGGCTTCCACTGTTCTCTCATTTGTTCGCCATATGAATCACCTCCAGTTTACAATGAAGTGCTCTTTACATTCATGTTGACATGTACATTTTCACTGGGAGTTTACAGGGTTAGGTAGCCGCTGCTAGAGAAGTCTGGGTGGTATTGAGGTTGCGCTTTAAACTGAATTACACTAATTAGCCTGGATGTTGCAATTTGTGTCCTAATCCCTGTTAATAACAGCTGGAGTTTGGGCTGGACCGACAGCAGTGCAATGAAGGAATAGAAGAACACACTGGTCTGTAGTCTACTATAGCCACATCCACACTAATCCGTTTTCGTTTAAAAAACACCAAACACATTTTTAGTTTCCTGACGTCATTATTTCCCCCGAAAGTCTCAGTTCTCAGTGGAGGGAAATGGTGTTGCTGTGTAGATGAGAGGCGTAAACATAGCAACATCAATGGGTTTTAAAATGTAAATGCTTTTGATTCTTTGTTCTCAGTTGATACATGCTACATTAGGCACCAGACCCTTACCGCTGAAAAATAAAAAGCACTGAGTGAACTTTTCCATGCAATTCATATATATATACCCAGGCCAACATGGGTGCAAATGGACTATGCATGCTCTCTTTGATGGGCAATGCACATTTTGACATGGGGGCACAAACTGAGCAAGTATCAACCACCAGAGCATACCCAATTAATTGATGCAGGATAGAGATTGAGAGGTCTTTGTCGAAGTACGTGAGTCTGTAAAAATGTCAATGGCCCCGGCCTGGATTATTGTCTCAAACAGGCATGACCCTCACGGTGACCTTTTCCATTTTGGTAATTACCAGGTCAGGACTGTACGCCGCCTTTGTGGCAGACTTGTCCTGACACGCTACATCGCACTCAGAGAGCGTGAGTGTTTGCAAACCGTTTGCTAACTGACAGCATTGCAGCATTTACACTTAGACAGACTTGATTAAACTTTGGGCAAGTTGGTGTGCCAAGATAGACAAAGTTCAGATGCTGGTTTGCAGCATTGTTTATTTGAGTTTGATTTCACAAACATAATGAGTGAGCCGAGATGCACTTGTTTATGAGGATTAATCAGTTTCTTGGGTCAGGTCAAGCTACTGCCGAACTACTGTGTTGTGACTATCCATCCACCCATCCATCCATCCATATCTCTCTCTCTCTCTCTCTCTCTCTCTCTCTCTCTCTCTCTCTCTCTCTCTCTCTCTCTCTCTCTCTCTCTCTCTCTCTCTCTCTCTCCATAAGTACATACATACATGATTAATTAGTTTAACTGTCTGTCTGTCTATCTATCTATTCCTTTACTATGCTATTTATTTATCTATCTGTCTGTCGCAAAGTTCCCATCCGTCCATTCAGACTATCTTGTCTTTATATCTATATATTGTGTCTAAATCTTTGTATCTGCCTGTATATGTCCGTCCATCTGTCCATCCATACATACATAAAGTTGAAGTCAGAAGTTTACATACATCTAAAAAAAACCTTAGAATAACTTTGAATAATTGTGCACACCCTTTTATAATTGGGATTGTGGCTGTGTTCAGAATCAACCAATCATCAAGCTCATGTGAATGAGTACACACCTGTCTTCACCTAAAGTGACTCTGATTAACTCCAAATAAATCTCAGCTGTTCTTGTAGGATTTTTCTGACATTTTCTTGGTTGCATCCTACTACAAGAGCCACAAAGAGCTTACGAAGCCGCAATGGGATCTCATTGTTGAAAGGTCTCACTCAGGTGAGGGCTACAAAAAAAATTCCAAGCCAATAGATATACAATGGACACAGTGAGGACAGTCATCAACAAGTGGAAAAAGTATGGCATTATCAAGAACAGGACGTCCCTCCAAAATTGATGAGAAGACAAAGAGAAAACTGGTCAGGGAAGCGGTCAAGAGGACTACAGCAACATTAAAGGAGCTGCAGCTCTTTCTGTCAAGTACTGGCTGCTCCCTACATGTGACAACTATCTCCCGTATTCTTCATCTGTCTGGGCTATGGGACAGGGTGGCAAGACCAAGCCTTTTCTAACGAAAAAAACCCAAAACATCCAAGCCAGCTTAAACCTATATCCAGTCTCCCAACACCAAGTGGAAAAAGTGTTCTGGTGTGATGAGACCAAGATTGTAAAAGCACAGCACCTCAGCAAAAGAACACCATACCCACGGTGAAGCATGGTGGTGGTGGTGGCATCCTGCTTTGGGGCTGCTTGTCTTCACCTGGAACTGGAGCTTTAGTGAAGGTGGAGGGAATCATGAATAGCTCCAAGTACCAGTTCATTTTGAACAGAATCTTCTAACGTCTGCTAGAAAGCTGAAAATGAAGAGATCTTTCACCTTTCAGCATGACAATGATTCAAAGCACACATCCAAATCAACAAAAGAATGGCTTCAGCAAAAAAAAAGATGAGTGTTTTGGAATGGCCCAGCCAGAGCCCAGACCTGAATCCTATAGTAAATCTGTGGGGGAACCTGAAGAGTGCTGTACACAGGAGATGCCCTCGAAATTTGACCGATCTGGAACGTTTTTGCAAAGAAGAGTGGGACAATATTCCCAAGTCAAGATGTGCAAAGCTACTAGACTCTTGTCCAAACCTACTGAGTGCTGTAATAAAATCAAAAGGTGCTTCAACTGAGGATTAGTTCAGGGATGTGCACACTTATGCAGTTAGGTTATTCTAAGTTTTTTATGTATTTTTTATTTTTTCTCTGAAATGGGTCACTTTGGTTTTCAGTATTGGTATTGCATAGGTTCTAATTTTTAGATTAAAGTTGCAAAAAGGCTTATATGATTTATCTTTTGGAAAACATTTTACATCACAAAAATCTGCTGTTTTAACTGGGGTGTGTAGACTTTTTATATCCACTGTACAGACATAATAATTAGTCTTCTGTCTGTCTTTGTCCATCTGTCGGTCCATCCATCCATCAGGATTAATCAATCTATATATCTGCATGTGTTTGTCCATCCATTAATCTGGATTAATTAGTCTGTCTGTCTGTAAAAATGGTTTGTGTGAACAGCCCCTTAGAACGCAGCTGCCATTTAAGAAAGTAGACAGCAGCGGGGGGGATTGTCTTAGTGCTGATGTCATGATATCACACAGCTATGTTCTACACATCTCCTGCTTGTTCAAAGCACTGTTGCAGAATGAAATATTTGCCCTGTTTTTGCTTTTATCAGATGACTGACTATCCTCTTTAATTCCTCCTCAGCTTCTGAGCCCAACCTGAAACTGCGTTCCAGACTAAAGCAGAAAGTGACAGAGCGCAGGAGTAGCCCGCTGCTGCGGAGGAAGGACGGGCCCATCACCACTGCTAAGAAACGCTCTCTTGACATGGCAGGTAAGAGAACACATCTTTAAAGGATAAGTTCATCCGTCTTTTGTCTTTTTTTCAACAAACACAAAAAAAGATGTTAGGTGGAATGGCAGCTTCAGTCACCATTCACTTTCATTGTAAGGAAAACAGATTCAATGAAAGTGAATGGTGACTGAGACTAACATACTGCATAGGAAAGTCATGCAGGTTTGGATTAGGGTGAGTAAATGTACATTTCCATTTTTGGATGTACTACAGCAGGGGTCTTCAACCATTTTCAGGCCAAGGACCCCTTGGAATGTAGAGACGGAGCAGGGACCCTGCAGCATTGACTGCGTTGGTTCCAAAACTCAGCTCAAGGCTCGAACGCACTACGAGATCTGTTTCAAATGGACTTCTGCCTATACCGGCTTTTAGGAACTGCTATGGACAGAGATCTTTTTTTCATGTGCTTACCAAAGCCTGGAATGAAACTCCACAGCACATCAGAACAATAACATCAATAAGACCATTTAAAATAACATTTGCTCGCCATCTAATGGATAGGTATATTTGTGACCATTGAGATGGCTTCATGGCTTCCCTCTGATGCTTTCTCTTGGTTTGTGTGTTTGTTACTGTTTTGTCTTTGAGTTCTTTGTGTATGAGGTATTTATGTTCTGCAGAACAGGAACCTGCTGAAAATCAGTTTTATACTGAGTCAGGCCCGATTTTCTTTAATCTTTTCCTGTTTAAATATATAAATAAAATAAAATAAAGAAAAAGGCATATTGTCTGAAAATTGAGTGTTGCATTTTATGCCTATAGATTCGAGGGGCTTCAGAATGTGGATGGACTAAAATACATACTCCTCTCTCGCCAGGGACGTGCGAGCCTGAGGAGAACATGCGATATAACATATAACGCGTGAGTTAGGGCAGGCGGTGAAGTTACTGGCACCCCCCCTTGGGAGTTGGTGCACTACGCAGACCGCATAATATGCACATAGGTGGTACTATCTCTAGCTCACTTCCGGGTGATTATTACGAGTGCCAGTAGTGGATTAAACATTAATTTGCGGACCCTCTGCGGCACCACCGCGGAAGCCCTGTTGAAGACCCTTGTACTACAGTGTCTGATGTGGGACGGATACAAACTTATGTCTCTCAGATCAATGCCTCGGTTCAATGTGTTTAAAGAATGTTTCTATGGTCATGGACCTGGAAATAGATGCAGTCTGCAACGTGTCATACTCTGGGGATGTGGTTTAGCGTGGGGGAAATCGATTTGAAGAAATATTTGATGAATTTGGCTATTTTAGCAATGAAAAACTTGATGAAAAGATGTTGTGTAGTTTATTGTACTTTAGACAAAGCCAGAAAACTCTGAACTGATTTTGTGTCACCTTTCAACCGAAAAATAGACGCTTAAAGTGTTTAAACCCTCCAAAAATGTTATACATTCACTTCCATTGTAAGTCCCTAACTCTAGCTAACTTTAAACAAAAAGAGGGACGAGCCGAAATTAATTTTTGTTGTAATCAATATTAAGCCACAAATGCTGTCGATTGAGCTTAACTTGTATTGAACCCAGAATCCATCCATCCATCTTCAACCGCTTATCGAGGAGAGTTCGCGAGAGTTGGGTCACGGGGGCAGCAGCTCCACCAGGGGGCCCCAAACTTCCCTATCCCGAGCCACATTAACCAGCTCTGACTGGTGGACCCCAAGGCATTCCCAGGCCAGTGTGGAGATGAAATCTCTCCACTTAGTCCTGGGTCTTCCCCGAGGCCTCCTCCCAGCTGACTTTGTGACAACGGTGCGATAGAGCGAGTGCAATACCGCCCCCGCTGCCCCGATTCTCCTGTCAACTTCCCGTTCCATTGTCCCCTCACTCGTGAACAAGACCCCGAGGTACTTGAACTCAATACCTCTTTCCCTACCCGGAGTACGCACTCCAACGGTTTCCTGCTGAACATGGAACATCCCTTTTAAGTAACTTCAGCTTGTAAAATGTTCTCAAAAATCCTAAAACTCAAAACTCCACCCATCTCATATTTTAAGATAAAATAATGTTAATTACAAATATCATAAGTACTAATTGATTATGCTCTTTTTCACCATAAGGCTAAAATAAAATTATATTATTTCCAAATGTCATATGCATACATTTATTGCTATGAATTTTTGGTTTTATAACTTAACCTATTGTCTACCTCGCAACCTGAGTCCGTTATGCTTTTTCTCTCTTACCTCGCTCTTGCAGCAGCATCATCTCCCCCCCACTTTAATAAGAGTTGAGTTTTGATGCAGAGACACGATCAGAGAAAAGGTCATTTTATTAACAGTAAACCAGAGACACAGCAACAATACCCATTTCCATCATTTGTATCCGTCATTTTCATTCGCCATTTTAATCCGTTCAAAGACACGCAAGCAGATTAGGCTAGGAAAAAAAATGACCAAAATTGTCCATTCTATGGTTAAATTTGTTGGTAAATGTATTGGGTAAATCCCTGAATCCCTATATAATTATTCATATCTGTTCTAAGCCACAAGGCCTCTTAATGTTCCATACATTATGCATGTAAATAAAAGGTAAAAGGAAGGTACTCAAACAGGAATATTGTTGATTGACACCTTAGATACATGTCCGAAATACGCCCCTGGAAATAATTAGCTAAACATTACATTTTTATATATATATATATATATATATATATATATATATATATATATATATATATATGTATATAATGTGTGTGTGTGTGTGTGTTTACAGATCTCATGCAATCGATAATTACTCTTGTTACCTAGTTTCTACCTAAACTACTGTATAGTGATGTTCCATTTGTGAGCGAATTGTTCTTTGAGTTGTTAATATTTTCAATAAAAGGGTCAAAACTGTTTACAAACCAGTAAATGATTAATTAGCTAAATTATTTTTGAAATTTCATAACAAGTAATAAAAAGCAACTGGACAAGGAATGGAAGTTCATTGGTCAGTAAGGTGGGGACCCTGCTCTCAGATATCAAACAGTCTTGACCTGTTTATTTATATATTTATTTATTTGTCCTAGAATCTGCATGCAGCAGTGCACCTGGTTCAGGCCCCAGTTCACCCAACAACAGTTCAAACAACATTACCAATGAGAACGGAATCACTGGATCCATCTCCAGCAGTCCAGTTGAGGTACAGCTTTAGTGCACACTTGACCAGCAGTAGTATGACTGCGACGGTCATTGCCAAAGACTGCCGTTACTGTAGCTAGTCTCATGATAGCACGGCAGATTTGAGTTTGTAGAATCTTTTATTTTAATCTTAGCTATTAAAGGGTCAATATTTACTCTATCTATTATGTTGTTCCAACATTAATGATCTGACTTTCTTCTGTGAAACACAAGGAGAAGCTTTGTGTTATAAAGAATCTTTATACAGCTCTCTTTTTTATGCTATGACTTTTCATAGTGACCACACTGTCAAGCCCCAAAAAGGACCAAAAAAATACATAATAAATAAAAAATTTAAAACTAAATTACATTTACTCTATATGTTATATTCCAAGCCTTCTTAAAATGTAAATGTGGCAGGGAGGCGGGGCAGTCGTGATCCTACACACCGGTCCGTATTAAGCTAATTATGCCTCCGTAAACGATCTCTCTCTCCCGCACGATCCCCTGCAGTCGACCTTTATCCCTCACGGAGGCATAATTAGCCTAATACGGGACCGGGTGTGTAGGATCACGACCCGGCCCCGCCCTCCACCCTGCCACATTAAATTATCTCATCATTTACTCACCCTCATGCCATCCCAGATGAATATGACTTTCTTTCTTCTGCTGAACTCAAATGAAGATTTTCAGATCTCAGCTCTGTAGGTCCTTACAATGAAAGCGAATGGTGGCCAGAACTTTGAAGCTCCAAAAAGCAAATAAATGCAGCACAAAATGTATCCATAACACTCCAGTATTTAAAGGCATATTTCCTGAAGTGATGTTATTGGTGAGGGTGAGAGACAGACAAAAACTCTGCTATAAATGAGTCAATTTTAATCTGTATGCTATATTCCAAGCCTTCTTTAAGGAACATTTCACCCAAAAATGAACATAACCTCATTATTTACACACCCTCAGGCCATTCCAGATGTGTATGATTTGCTTTCTTCTGCAGAAGATAGGTGTGGGTTAGTAACGTATCAATATTTAAGTCAGTCTTTTACTGTAAATGTCCACTTTACCAACCCTACTAAGCGGTCTTCTCTCCTAAGAGTTCTTCTGTTGTTTTTGGTGATTTGCATTCTTTATGCATATTGCCACTTACTGGACAGGGAGGACAACTTATATATAAAAAAAATCACTTAAATATTACTATTTCACACCCTTACCTATATCGTATCTCTTCTGAAGACATAGAGTCAGATAGATTACTTTTATGCTGCTTTTATGTGCTTTTTGGAGCTTCAAAGTTTTGGCCACTATTTTCCATTTTGCATCTCTAGGTCTTTTCTGAATAGACCTACAGAGCTGAGATATTCTTCTAAAAATCTTCATTTGTGTTCTGCAGAAGAAAGAAATGTATACACATCTGGGATGGCATGAGTGTGAGTAAATGATGAGAGAATTACATTTTTGGGTGAACTATTTCTTTAAGTCATTACAAACACCATAAAACAGGCTATGGTGCCTTTGGGGTTTTGGGCTCTTTTCAAGGGGTGTGGCTAGGAGACTAGCTGAACACTGGCTTGCCCATGCTGGGAGCCCATCTCAAACCAGCTTAGAACAGCAAATCAGTTAGACTGGTTTTATGATGCTTTTATGGTGTGTTTTTTTATATTTATATTTGGACAGCTGTGTCAGTAAAGACATTATGTCATTAAATGGAAAAAAGAGCTGTGTGAATATTCTTCAAAAAATGTGCTGTTGTGTTCCACAGAAGAAAGTAAGTCACATGGGGTTGAAATGACATGAGGGTGATTAAATAATGTTCATTAAACTGAGCTTTACTGGGCTTTTTGAGCTTATTGAGCTTTCCTTCTGTCATTTTAGGAAGTGTTCTGCCATTTTCCTGGCTTTTTTTTCTTTCTTTCTCAGACATCAACTGTCTCTTTCTGTAGACAGGGGTCTGGAGAGAGACCAAATAGAGCTGTTTATTTTCATCAGCGGGGTTTATTTATCAGTGCATATGTTTGCATGTGTGTCGTTCCAGCCATCATTGGCACACAGACTGACTGGCAGAGAGGGACCTGTTAGCCAGCTGTCACTGTACACGTCACCCTCCCTCCCCAACATCACCCTGGGTCTTCCAGCGTCCGGCCCCTCCAGCGTGAGTCCAGCTTGCATTCTCTCTCTCTCTCTCTCTCTCTCTCTCTCTCTCTCTCTCTCTCTCTCTCTCTCTCGCTCGCTCGCTCGCTCTTTCTATTGGTCTCGCATGGTTGTTACAGACAAAGAATTTTCCTGCACTGACGAGTCATTTTTCAGTATTTTTGTCTTGTTCTTCAGTAAAAATATCTGAACACCCTTAAAACTACATACACTTGCTTGAGAAGCAAAATGACACATTAAGTCTTGTTTTTAATGAAATCGAACAAAATTTATGAGATTTATGCTTAAATCAAGAACATAAAAATCAATAGGGGTGAGCGGGGTTACTACTGTTTTTGATTTTTTTTTATTTAGTTTTATTTTCTATTTTATAGTTAATGTATCATAAAAAAAAAATTTTAATTTTTTTTTGCACACTTTGTTTAAATAAGGTGGTTTGTAAATTTGTTTAAAAATATATATATATAAATAAATAATATATATATATATATATATATATATATATATATATATATATATATATATATATATACTGTGTATCAAAAAATATATATAAAGTTAATTTGAGATCAATGTAAGTTGTTTTTTTTTTTTTTTTTCAGTTCTTCACATTTATGTCAGTTTTCACTTTTAATCTTTTCGTTTTTTTGTTCATTCTAATAACACATGAGGGTAAGAAAAAAAGCTAAATTTAGTGAAAAACAAGTAAATATTTACAATAGTTAGCAAAAGTTTTTTTTTTTTTCTTGGTTTAAGCGTAAACCTCCTTAATTTTACACTATTTATCTGAAAACAGTGCTGAAGGTCGCAAAAGCACGTTTGTTGTAAACGGCCATAATGAAGTACTATATTTGTCTTGTTTTCCAATAAAAATATCTAAACATCCTTAAAACAAGATAAACTTGCTACAAAAATGCCACAAGATATTAAATCTTGTTTTTAGGGAAATTGAACTAAATTGAATGAGGTTTAGTGCTTAAAAATGTGTTTGTCAGATAATTAAAATAAACTTAATTCAAATTGGAAACAGTTATTTTTCTTTTTTCTTTTCTTGTTTTTTCTTGTTTTATGGATAAATAAAGAAAAAATTAAAAAATAAATACTTTTTGGGATTTCTCTGAAAAAAGATTTAATATCAGTTATTTTTCCTCTTCAGTAAATGTGTCTTGTTTTAATGATGTTTAGATATGAAAAAAAAAGAAAGTGATTTTTTGCAGTGTGGGCCAAAATTGGTCTTTGGTGGTAGCAGCCCACACACACATTTCCACACATGCAGAGTTGGTTGATTACGTAATTGCCATTAATTAATTGCATTACATATTTACATATGGTGTATGAGTAATTTGTGATGATCAATACATCTGGAGACTTTTGTATTCCACACAATAGTTTATTAACTCCTTATGCTAAGACCACTTATTTGGGTCTGTGTGAAATGTTTTGTTTTGTACTCCTAAATTGATAAATAGTGTTTTATTTCATCACCAAGTCTTCTCTTAGAATATCTGAAAACAAACCAACCCTGTTTCTCTGTAAACAACCTCTTTTCCTTAGTAGACTATTTAATATGAATATATAACTTATCTGTAACACCACAGTTACTACATTTTCTGTTACTAGTACTGGTTGCAAATCTGGTGATGTGCAGTTGAAAAGCTTCTAAGTCATGTCTTCTTGTCTTCTTCCTGTTTTCTTCATCCATGCTGTTTAGAATGCCGTTTCACTTGTTCGACTTCCTCCGTTGCACTGTAAAGTAGAAAAGAACAGAAAAGGGGCTTGACTTTGATTAACTCATATAGACATGCTGTGTATGAACGGGAGATTCACTCCTAGTAGGAAATACGGTTGCCAATCCCAAGCATTGACTGTCTCTCAGACTCTCCATGACAAAGAGGTCCTGCTTGTGTACACTCAGCCGTAGGGGTATCGCACATAGAGGGGCCCCTGTCTGGATTGTCAGTGTGCCATATGCAGCTTTTCAGCACCAGTGGAATTTCAAAAAGAGCCCTTTGAGGGACAATGAGTGATCATACTGCTCGCTGACGCAAGCACTATATTCACAAAATAAAGATCTGTAGTCTCCTATCGATTTACGGGTGAATGTTCTCACTCTCTGAATTCTTTTCAGGTTACCATTGTGATCTTTCTCTATTCGAACAGGTTGCATCTGGCCAGCAGGATAGTGGCAGAAGGGCAGTGCCAGGAATACCTAGAACCACTCCGTTCATGCCTGGGGCCCATCTGCCGTCTTACCTGGCTGCCTCCACCTTAGAGCGGGAGGGCGGCTCGGCTCATAACTCTCTCCTGCAGCATATGGTGCTTCTCGAGCAGTCAGCAGCGCAGAACTCGATGATCGCAGGTCAGTCTTTAATAGTATTGCGGAGATGCATGTGTTTATGTCTCAGCATTTTCAAGGGGTCATATCGCAGATTGTTTTATGAATCGTCACGATGTAATTCAGGCTTTGCAAAGAGGCTGTTATTGAAGGATGGGGCAGATAAAAACCATGTTAGATTCGACCGCAAACCCACAGTTCACAGAAAGTGTTTCTCATTTCAGTTGCAAAGAGAGCATTTACATTGAGAAAAGTCTTAAAGGCACAGTAGGATAAGGCCAAAAACATACTGTTCTCAAACATTAGAGTTGCTCTTAAATGGCTGTGCCATAAAAGTGATTTGTAAATAAATAAGAAATAAAATGATACCTAATAATTAAAACTGGTGATCATTCATGAATTGCATTCTGACATATTTTGTAACATAATAACGCACAAAATTAACCTTGTGTAGCTAGAAATGCCTTGGAGAATGTAACGAGCCTATGGGCCAATTTGTGGTGCAAAATATGTATTATTAGTATTTATATTAGACATTTAATTAGTCAAGCATGGGTTATGCATTGGCTCTTCGAAATTGGATTCAGTTTCCTCATGTTTGCACTGAAGACAACAATATTTTTTTATCCCCATTTCTCCCAATTTGGAATGCCCAATTCCCACTACTTAGTAGGTCCTCGTGGTGGTGCGGTTACTCACCTCAATCCGGGTGGCGGAGGACAAGTCTGAGTTGCCTCCGCTTCTGAGACGTCAATCCGCGCATCTTATCATGTGGCTCATTGTGCATGACACCGCGGAGACTCGCAGCATGTGGAGGCTCATGCTACTCTCCGTGATCCACGCACAACTTACCACGTGTCGCATTGAGAGAGAGAACCACTAATCGCGACCACGAGGAGGTTACCCCACGTGACTCTAACCTCCCTAGCAACCTGGCCAATTTGGTTGCTTAGGAGACCTGGCTGGAGTCACTCAGCACATCCTGGATTCGTACTCGCGACTCCAGAGGTGGTAGTCAGCATCAATACTCGCTGAGCAACACAGGCCCCAAAGAAGACAAGTTACATGAGAAATGGGGGAGGGGGTCAATACCTATCCTGAAGACAAGAGAGAAAGAGATTCCTCACTGGCACAGTTAATCCTGATGCTCCTAATGATTTGTGCCATTGTAAAGCATCACTTTAAAGGGGAACCTCTTCTCCGCCCACTGTTGTGAGGGAAGCAAGTGAATCCAGTCAAAAGAAGTGTATAAACAGGAAGGGTCACAGAAATGCAAAATGTCAAATCAAATGGAAAATAGATTGTTCAGACTGAAGAGATTTAGATCCACCATTTCAATGTGATTGTAGAGGCTGAGATGAATATTGGTCAAATGTATAAGGATCAAATGCTTGACTGCTTTATGGTGTTTTATTTTTTTAAGCCTCCATGCAGTATTTTTCTTCACATGTAATAAAATTATTTCAATCTAAATCAGTACATAATGTCCATTTCATTATTTGTTTTGATAAAATAAAAGTCTTAAAGGCGCAGCAGCAACAAAACATGTTACCAAATGGAATTGCAAAAATATAATTACCATTTTCAAACACACCCCATCTGGCATTGGCCAAACAGAAAGTCCCACCCCAAATTAATCTGATCAACTTGTGCAATTGTGGTAATGTGGCAAATCCAGTGACTGGTTGTTCCTAGTAAGTGCTCGTTGTAACAGCCTGGCAACGTTTCTTGCACATTTCCCAGCAGACCAATAAGAACCAGTTCACTTTATTTTTGCTTCAAAGCAAAGATGGTTGGGGTGGAACTCTTTTAAAAGGATTTTATGAAATCCATAGTTGAAATCAAATGAATGGGAAAAGTCTTCTGTGTAACCTTAAGCCCATATGGTGTGTCCCCAGGTCTGGGGGGTGTTCCCCTGCAGTCTCATCCTATACACAAGCTCCGGCAGCATCGGCCCTTGGGACGCACACAGTCGGCTCCACTGCCTCAAAATGCTCAGGCACTACAACAGCTGGTGGTTCAACAGCAGCACCAGCAGTTCCTCGAGAAACACAAGCAACAGTTCCAACAGCAACAACTGCACATCAGTAAGGTACAGCACTGTGTCTTTCTTTAGCTCCCTTAATCACCATGGCAACCAGCAGGATGTGCATTCCTTATATGGTCGGACCGGAAATGCTCCACTTGTGTGTTTGTGTAAATGTGGGACTGTAGAGTTATGACATTTTCAACATTGATTTAGGGAGAATGCTGAGGAAGTAATTGTATTTTTATTTTTTTTTTAAATGGCAAAATGCTGTTAATTCACCCTATTGTGAAAATTCCATTATCATTTACTCACCCTCATATTGTTGCAAACCGGTAATAATTTTTTTTTTTTTTCTGTCTTTCTTTGGAACACTTTGGAATTTTGGAAGAATATCGTTGCTGCTCTATTCCAAGTAATGACAATGAATCGACACTCGGGCTGTCAAGTTTTTAAGATGATAAAAAAAAAAAAGCATCATTAAAGGATTGTTCACCCAAAAATGAAAATTCTCTCATTATTTCCACACCCTCATGACATTCCGAATGTGTATGATTTTCTTTCTTCTGCAGAACACAAATAAAGATTTTTAGAAGAATATCTCCACAATTTAGGTCCATACAAAGCTAGTGAATGGTGGCTAGAAATTTGAAGCACATAAAGGCAGCATAAAAGTAATCCATATGACTCTAGTGGTTAAATCAATATCTTCAGAAGTGATAAGATATGTGTGGGTGAGAAACAGATCAATATACAAGTAATTTTTTACTATAAATTCTCCTCCCTTTCCAGTAGATGGCGATATGCACAAAGAATGTGAATTGCCAGATACAAAAGAAGAAGAATGTGTAAGTGAAAGAGGAGATTTATAGTAACAAAAATGACTTAAATTTGATCTGCTTATCTCCCACACCTATCATATCGCTTATGAAGACATGGATTTTACCACATGAGTCGTATGAATTACTTGTATGCTGCATTGTAATGCTTTTTGGAGCCTAAAAGTTCTGGCCACAATTCACTTGCATTGTATGGACCTACAGAGTTGAGATATTCTTCTAAAAACCTTTGATTGTGTTGAGAAGAAGAAAGAAAGGCATAAACGTCTGGGTTGGCATCTCTTTATAGGATCGTAAAAGTTATGGAAACCAAAGCGCTTCGGAAACCATACAACAGTTTGTGTTAGTCATTATTCACTGATAACCTTCCTCTCTACCGAAGCTCTCAGATGGACTGCAAAAGTCATGTAGTGCATAGATGCTATTGACAGCAAACTTTACAGGTTCTTACACATTTTGTGACAAGACAACACTGACGTCAAACCTTGACGTGCTCCTAACAGCACATATAATGGCTATGAATATTTTATTTGAGAGCTAAAGGGGAAGATTTTCAGGAATTACTGGCTTAAATTTTGGTCTGTTTCTCCACAAAGCTATCTTATGGCTTCAGAGGACTTGGAATATAGTGCATGGATCATGGACTACTTTCATGATAGTTTTATGGTACTTTTTTTTTTTTTTTTCATTTTACCGTAATTTCCGGACTATTGAGCGCACCTGAATATAAGCCGCACCCACTGATTTTTAAATAAAATATTATTTTAAACATAAATAAGCCGCACCTGTCTATAAGCTGCAGGTGCCTACCGGTACATTGAAACTTTACTCAGGCTTTAACGAAACACGGCTTGTAACAAAAATAAATAGGCTTTAACGAAACATGGTGTGGCAGCGGGCGTGGTCAAGCGCCGTCCGGGAGAAAAGCGGTAAGGCGCTTACACCTGAGCTAAATTATGTCTAACACCGGTGTCTAATTTGTCACCGTGTGACAGTTTTCCCAAGAAGGACACGTGAAGCAGGGCACTTGAAATTAGACACCGGTGTTAGACATAATTTAGCTCAGGTGTAAGCGCCCTTACAGCTTTTCTCTCCCGGACGGGCGCTTGACCACGGCCCCGCTGCCACACACGGCTTGTAATAAAACATTTGCAGTAAACAGTAGCCTACCAAGAAAGTCATTGGTCACTATCTTCCTCGTCCTGTGCACTGAAACCACTGAAGTGATCTCTTTCGGTGTCGGAGTTGAATAGCCTCAGATTTAGTTGTCTTTTTGCACTGAGTCAATTCCTCACGCTGCTGTTTCCAACGTCTTATCATCGACTCATTACACCAAGCTCCCGTGCAGCAGCCAGATCAATCGCCTTCAACTTGAAAGCAGCATCATATGCATTTCTCCGTGTCTTGAGGGTGACAAAATGACTACTGTAATCAGAATGATGGGAAGTTTGAGCGCGCTCGATTTAATCTAAACAGTAAACAAAAAAAGTTGTTTTGACCTTAACCCGTTCGGCAATTTCATTGGTCTAATGAAAGCTTCTCGCTGCCAAAAAACTGAGCACGTCACCGAATGAGTTTTTTTTTTTTTATAAAATTTGAAAGCGGGAAAAATCCATATATTAGCCGCGTCATTGTATAAGCCGCAAGGTTCAAAGCGTGGGGAAAAAGTTGCGGCTTATAGTCCGGAAATTACGGTAGTGATGTCCTTCACATTTTGTGTCCCAAAGAAGAAATAAAATGGTATGTGTTGGGTTACAAAACAAGAGAGAGTAAATGTTTAGAGAACGTTTATTTATGGGTGAACTATTATTTTAATTATTTTAAACAGTGCTTAAAGTACTGCACTCTTGAAGCTAACTGAAAGAACCATCAAATCAGCCCACATGTTTAATTAACAAACACATCAGTGGTGAATGGATGTGTAGAACTATGCAAATGATAAGCGTTGAAATTCTGTGTAAATCTGCGGGCACAGATACCATGTGGACTATTGAATCTGAGGCAGATGCATATGGAGGGAATTACCACACCATTCTTTCCTACTGTATGCTCACGGAGTGTGTGATGAGGTCTCTAGAGATTACTGGTGTCTGGTCATTATCCTACAGGGGTTTCGGTTTGTTTTCTAATGCCTGTGCTCTCCCTCACCGTAAATGCGCAATATAGATTAGTTATGGGGTTAATCCGTGCCTGCACACAAACACACACGGTTCTGGTTAGAATGAGATCACTGGGTGTGGATCGGCTCACCACTGAATGCTACACTTCCGTGAATTTGGCCTCTTTGCTCAGCAGATGTCAAAGGAATTGAATGCTCTCCAGGCATTTATGTGGTTTAGATAGGACTCCATTCATGTGACTTAAAGGTTCACGGGAGAGATGTGACAGGGCACCAGTTGTGGATCTTTGCATGTGGTTTTTTTGCATATCAGAAGAGGTCAAGAGATTAATAAAATTGCAAAGATGTCCTATTTGTTGTGATTTGATGCATCGGTTTAATGTGAATTTCTTTGTGGTACATGGTGGTGCTACATTTACCAAATTACTAAGTGTGTCTCCACTTTTTGGGAGTCAATCGTTATATATTAAATCGTGATTATAATTAAAATCATGATCAAAGTGACAACATTTGACAAGCTCCAGAAAGGACAATAAAAAACCCACCATAGACTCGTAAGGGGCCGTTCACACTGAACTTGTTTTTGCATTCATCTGCACTGTTTTTCAGTCGTTTTCCTGTGTACATGAGCTAGATGGACAGCTTTGACTGTTGCGCAATATCTCGCTGTTTATGACACCCTGGTCATAATGCAAAATGAGTGTAATTCTCCTATAGTGAACAACCCTTTAAAACAGATGTGTTCATTGTGCTGAAGGGAGAGATTTGAGTTGCAGTGAGGATAAAATGAAAAACAAAGAGTGGAATACTGTATGAAAAAAGAAAAGCTTGTTTGGAATGAATCTCAGGGATGAGGCAACTGCCGAGCGCTCTGACGTCAATTATGTTCCCTCGGCTCAGTGCCAGGGGACTCAAGTGTGTGTGTGTGTGTTTACTGAGGGCAGGGCGGGACTAGAGCTGTCATTACTATGGTGATAGGTTTGGCCACAGCTGTCACAGTGGGAACTCTGGTCGAGAGAAGAGAGTTCTCCATAGGCTAGTGATCTTCTCTATCTGTGCTCCTCACATTGATTCACTTCTTCTGTTGCTGTTGTTCCAAGAATATTATTTAATGTTATTGTAGCTTTAACTCTGTTTGTTTTTTTTACAGAGGAGCTGTATGTTTGTGTCAAGTTGTGTTGCAGATATGTGTTCGCCCAAAAATGAAATTGATCTCATCATTTACTCACCCAAGTCAAGTCAAGTCAAGTGGTTTTTATTGTCGTTTCAACCATATACAGTTAGTACAGTACACAGCAAAACGAGACAACGTTCCTCCAGGACCATGGTGCTACATAAAAACAACAAAGGACCAACATAGGACCACATGAGACAACACAACAAAATAAAATACCTATATAAAATACCTATATATACCTATATAAAGTGCACGTGCAAACATGTGCAAAGTACGGGACAGTACAACAAATTACTGACAATGAACAGGACAATAGACAGTGCAGCGCCGACCAGTACTCAGTAGTGCAAAAAACGTAAACATAACATACTATGAGATAGTGTTATTGAGGTAGCAGACAGTTATAAAGTGACAGTAATTAAAGTGCAACTCAGGACACGTGTGTGTGTGTGTGTGTGTGTGTGTGTGTGTGTGTGTGTGTGTGTGTGTGTCAGACCAGTCTCTGAGTATTGAGCAGTCTGATGGCTTGGGGGAAGAAGCTGTTACACAGTCTGGCCGTGAGGGCCCGAATGCTTCGTTACCTCTTGCCAGACGGGAGGAGGGTAAAGAGTTTGTGTGAGGGGTGTGTGGGGTCGTCCACAATGCTGGTTGCTTTGCGGATACAGTGTTTTTTGTAAATGTCTTTGATGGAGGGAAGAGAGACCCCAATGATCTTCTCAGCTGTCCTCACTGTCCTCTGCAAGGCTTTGCGGTCCGAAACGGTGCAAGTCCCAAACCAGGCAGTGATGCAGCTGCTCAGGATGCTCTCAATAGTCCCTCTATAGAATGTAGTGAGGATGGGGGGTGGGAGATGTGCTCTCCTCAGCCTTCGAAGAAAGTAGAGACGCTGCTGGGCTTTCTTGGTGATAGAGCTGGTGTTGAGGGACCAGGTGAGGTTCTCCGCCAGGTGAACACCAAGGAATTTGGTGCTCTTGACGAGCACCCTCTCGTCATTCCAGAAGTGCATGACTTTCTTTCTTCTGCAAATCATATAAATATTTTTAGAAGAATATTTCAGCTCTGTAGGTCCATTTAATGCAAGTGAATGGTGGCCAGAACTTTGAAGCTCCAAAAAGCATATAAAGGCAGTCTAAAAGTAATCCATAAGACTCTAGTGGTTAAATCCAAATCTTCTGAAGTGATATGATAGGTGTGGGTGAGAAAAAGTCCTTTTTACTATAAATTCTCATCCCTGCCCAGTAGGTGGGGATATGCACGAAGATGGTGAATGGCCAAAAAGAATGTGTAAGTGAAAGTGCAGATTTGTAAGTTAAAAAAAAAAAAAAGTTTTTTTTAAATATTGATCTGTTTCCCACCCACATCTATCATATCACTTTGTGTCATGTGGATTACTTTTATGCTGCCTTTATGTGCTTTTTGGACCTTCAAAGTTCTGAACACAATTCACTTGCATTAAATGGACCTACAGAGCTGAAATATTCTTCTAAAAATCTTAATTTGGGATGGCATGTTGGTGAGTAAATAATGAGATAATTAGCATTTTTGGGTGAACTATCCCTTTAAGGTTTGGTCTACCTTAAAATTGTTTTGTAAACTATGCAGTTATTTTGAAACTGCAAAATGGGCTTGCATTGGCTGTAATGTAGATATACACTATCACTTCATGCTATGTATGATATATTACTCTATGTAGGCTATATTACTATATATTTGTCCACATTGTGTTGCTGTTACTATTTCATTATATATATTTTTTTTATTATAATTTTTATATATATATATATATATATATATATATATATATATATATACACTTATGTTATGATAATATGTTTTAATATTATGTTAAGTATTCATTTTCTTTAATATTAGATTCATATCATTCTACCCTGTGCAATATTTCTTTCACAAAGTCTCGAAGGAAATCATAGATTTTATATATGTCCACGTTAATTGTAATTTTGCCACAGTTACAAAGTCGTTTATTTCAGTTATTTGTATGATAATGAATCGTGAGCCAAAATGTCATAGTTGCGACAGTTCTAATCATTTACACTGGTGGCCAAAAGTTTGGAATAATGTACAGATTTTGCTGTTTTTGGAAGGAAATTGGTACTTTAATTCACCAAAGTGGCATTCAACTGATCACAAAGTAGTCAGGACATTACATGTAATTGATGTAAAAAAAACAGCACCATCACTATTTGAAAAAGGTAATTTTTGATCAAATCTAGACAGACCCCATTTCCAGCAGCCATCACTCCAACACCTTATCCTTGAGTAATCATGCTAAATTGCTAATTTGGTAGAAAATCACTTGCCATTATATCAAACTATCGATGCCATTATATCAATAGATGAAAGCTATTTGGTTTGTTAAATGAAGCTTAACATTGTCTTTGTGTTTGTTTTAGAGTTGCCACAGTATGCAATAGGAAAATGGTAAAAAAGAAACAGCTTTCTCTAGAAACTCGTCAGTCAATCATTGTTTTGAGGAATGAGGGCTATACACAGGGTTGGGGAGTAACAGAATACATGTAACGGGATTACATATTTAAAATACAAAATATAAGTAATTGTATTCCACTATAGTTACAATTTAAATAATTGTTATTTAGAATACAGTTACATTCAAAAAGTATTTTGATTACCAAAGAGATTTCTTTGCATTTTATTGTCATTTGTTTCATTTCATATTTAGTCCTTTTAGGTGGAAAATATTTATACATATAAATGATGCGATCCAAAGTGCATTTGAACAGCGGTGAAACACTTTCTTATGATGTGTTACATTCATACGAGCAGACAGAGAAGAAGGTGTGAAATAAGTTTGGAGCATAAAAATAGAAATACATTTTGTGTAAATTGTTAGCTTTACGCTAAGCTAAAATGCTATTTCAAGCCATTTTACATGCACATGTTAACAGGCATGATCATGTTTTTTTATTAGGAAAATTCACATTGGATCATAATTTCTTTTTTTCTAGTAAGACCTTTGATATTAGGGCAAAAATCATATTCTTGATAATAATTTTTGTATTGTTTTCCTGTAAAAATATAAAACAAATCTTTAAAACAAGATCAGTTTGATTTATCTTGTTTTAGAAACAACGCTGCATAAGATATTTAGTTTTTTCAGAAAATGTATTTTTAACATGTGTGTTTTGTCTTCTGGCAGTTTTTATAGTCAAAACAAGTGAAAAAAATCTACCAGTGTTGAAAAAGTAATCCAAAGTATTTAGATTACATTACTGACCTTGAGTAATCTAACGGAATATGTTACAAAGGACATTTTACAGCATGTACACTGTAATCTGTAGTGGAATATGTTTAAAAAGCAACCCTCCTAACGCTGGCTATACAAAACTGGAGATTTCATACAAAGGTGTACTCTACAATCTTCAAAAACAAAGGACAACTGGCTCTATCAAGGACAGAAAGAGATGTGGAAGGCCAGATGTACAACTAATCAACAGGATAAGTACATCTACAGTCTCTATTTTGAGAAATAGATGCCTCACATGTCCTCAGCTGACAGCTTCATTGAATTCTACTCGCTCAACACCAGTTTCATGTACAACAGTAAAGAGAAGACTCAGGGCGCAGGCCTTATGGGAAGAATTGCAAAGAAACACAGACATTGGACAACAGGTAATTGGAAAAGTGTGTGTGGCGGCAGGGGCATGGTTGAGCGTTCGTCCGGAGAGAGAGAGAAAGCAGTAAGAGTGCGCACACCTGAGCATTATAATGTCCAATACCTGTTTCTAATTGCAGTAAGCATTGGGGAGAGCAATATAAAGGGACGATGCCAGCGACGAGAGAGAGTGAGAGAGCTACCAGACTTTAGACTAATGGCCCGTTTCTATTGGCCTGGCATTCGCAGGGATGTTTGCATGTGGTGTGTGGCATGCCTTGAATGTCAGCTGGTGAATCCACCGGCCACCCCAAGAGCACCATTGCACACCCTTCCATTAATCAAAGTCCCCTTTGAAAGAATTGGCATGGACCTCCTCGGGCGATTAGAGGAGACAGCACGCGAGCATTGCTTTGTCCTTGTTCTGACTATGCAACGCGACATCCGGAAACAGTGCCTCTACGCAACTACTCAGCACACAGCATTGCAGAGGCACTCTTCAAAATAATCTCCTGAGTGGAGATTCCGAAAGAAATCCTCACTGATCAAGGCAAAACATTTATGTTACGGACAATCTGCGATCTCTACAAATGATTGGGTATTAAATCGATTAGTGTTTGCCATCCGCAAACAGATGGGTTGGTGGAGTGGTTTAAAAAACCCTGAAAAATATGATTCGTAAGTTCAATCACAAGGAAAATAGAAATTTGGATAAATGGCACGAGCCCCTGTTATTTGCAGTGCAAGAGGTCCCGCAAGCCTCCACATGGTTTTTCTCGTTCAAGCTGCTGTATGGGCGGCGCCCACGCGGCATGCTCGATGTCATACGGGAAACAAGTATGTTCTTGATCTTAGAGCAAAACTCCACACTATGGGTCAACAAACACAGGAAAATTTGCTCCAAGCTGAGGAACGTCAGGGCCGACCGTATAACAGGGGCACTCGGCTATGGGAATTTGCACCGGGAGATAAAGTGTTCAAATTACTCGCCAAATGGCGAGGGCCCTTTGAGGTCACACGACGAGTGGGGAATCTCGATTATGAGGTGAAACGAACCGATAGAGGGGCGCACGTCAAATATACAATCTTAACCTCCTGATATTATGGAGGGAGGCGGTCCCTGTGACATTGGCTGTGGTAGGTCCGGAGAGAGTGGAGCTTAGACCGGAGTTGAACACAAAAACCAATCATGTCGACCAGGTCGCTTGTGGTGACCACCTCTCAACGTATCAAGTCACAGAGCTTAGTTGCTGAAAGAATTTGGAGACGTGTTTTCTCCTCTGCCGGTTCATACAAACCTCATCCAGCACCATATCGAGACCGAGCCAGGGGTAGTGGTAAGTAGCTGTCCCTACCGACTGCCTGAATACAAAATAACATAGTATGGGAAGAATTAGATGCAATGCTAGATATGGGTGGCCAATCACACTCCAGGATCGGAAAGGCGCCAGATTTCAATCTCCTCCTCATCAGAAAGGGATAAATATGTCCTCCGGGTAGACACCTTCTGCGTTTCCAACTCAACGGGAAAGGAGACACCAACAGACAAACCACGTCCTGATATTCCGATCTGACGAGGAAAGAGACTACAGTGAGCAAAACCTTTTATATTGCTTTCGGCTGCACTCTAGCTGATAAAGGGCCCCAGCATTGAGGGACCTGACTATATCAGTTGAATGCCACTTTGGTGAATAAAAGTACCAATTTCTTTCCATAAGACCAAATTCTGTACATTATTCCAAACTTTTGGCCGCCAGTGTACATTTACATATTCGACAGACGCTTTTATACAAACCAATTAAAGTGCATTCAAGGTATGCATTTTTATCAGTTTATGTGTTATTTCGAAATCAAACCCATGACCCTGGCGTTGCAAGTGTCATGCTCTTCCAGTTAATTACAGGAACCCATCAAATAAATTGCAGTGGTGATTTTAATATGGATCTCCCCGTCTCTCTCAGATGATGGCGAAGACAAGCGAGCCGGGCCGACAGCACGAGAGCCACCCGGAGGAGACGGAAGAGGAACTGCGGGAGCACCAGGGGCTAGCCGATTCCATGGAGGGTCTTCCTCATAGCATCACCATTAAACAGGAACCTCCAGATGAACAGGATGAAGAGTTCCACCAGAGAGAGAGACAGGCAGAGGAAGAGCTGCTCTTCAGACAGGTGAGGACGGGAGAGACATGAAACTGTCTGACACTGATACATCTCAGGTAGTGTGCAGTGCACAATGAAGTGGATTGTCATGTATAGAGCACATCAGTCGGTTTCCGGAAGTAAAAATCCCATTCATTTTGTTAATAGGGAAATGTATTTTTAATAATAAATTATGTACCAAAGACAGACCTATTATGACATCCAAGGATGTTAATCGATGGTATATGCTTCTGATGAAGCCAGTAGCTTGTTATTGCAACATATATATATATTTAATAGTACAATTTGTGGTGAAGAACTACACTACCCATGAACCCTGAAGGGAACCAATCCACTAATTACTTTTTAATTCAAATATGGCATTCACAGTGCTTCATGTGATTGTAGTTATATCCCTTGATACACAGTCTTGTTTTTGTTTGGGTTTTTTTTTTTTTTTTCTTCTGATTTTCAAATGCTTTTTTGCTTTTAATAAAAGTTTGTAAGGTGACTCACATCCGAGCTGATTAGTTTGGTTCAAGGATGAAGGAAATAATGAAATCCATTTGGAGAAAAAGAATGGGCAAAATACTTTCAGAACCAAGGCGGCTGAAAACGTGGGCGAGCACTGTTGTGCTCTATAATCTGTTGATTTCATTGGTGCGCAAATGTTTTTTTAATATCTATATTTTTTTTTTTCCTCACTTTTCAAAATTGGTTAATGCGACCAAACTCGTAATTGTCCACGTTGCTTATTCAGTGTTCAGGTTTTCTTTTTTGCTTTTTTTTTTTTGCTTTGCTTTGCTTTAAAAATAAACCGAAGGTAAGCATTTGTGTTTAATGAGATCAGTTAGGTCAAGCTCTTTTTTTCTCTTAATGTTGCAGCAGGGTTTGATCTACAGTTGAGACATGTGCCTCCAATCAAATTGTAATCCTCTTGAATATGCCTATTGCAGTCTTGCTGGAGGTGTTTACCTCCACTTCTTGGATGTATGGAGTGCCACCTGCTGGTGGTTTTTGTATCTTCGGGAGGGACATTTCACCTGATGCTTTGCTGTATGAAAAAAAATATATAATAAATTGCATTGCCTTTAATTTACCGTAAACACACGCAATATGGGAATATTTTCCCTTTCAAGGAATTTCAGGGCTCAATAATAAGGATGGCCGGAATGTCACTTACGCTGCTGAGTCGGTCTGTCTCGTCACTGTATCATTAATTTCTTAATAATGAACATTAATTTATAAGCCTTACTTATTTAAATATATGTGATGTATTGAACATTGTTGGAAATTATGATTTATGTTGCTGGCTAACATATGGCAGATGAGGTTTTATCATAATTGTGAAAATTACTTTTGATAGTCCTGAAAATAATTGTTTCAATGGGTTAGCACTTGAACCCCAATAATAATAATCCTGACGCTAAATGCTTGAACCTCATATATATACTGTATGTATGTGCATATGTATATACATATATACATATACATAAAAAAGAATTATTACTTAATAATAATTACTTTTCTGACTTTGAGCAGCAAGCTGTCCTGTTGGAGCAACAGAGGATTCATCAGCTGAAGAATTATCAGGCATCTATGGAGGCGGCCGGGCTCTCAGTGACATTCCCCGGCCATCGTCCTCTATCCAGAGCACAATCCTCTCCGGCTTCAGCCACATTTCCCATCATAGTGCAGGAACCTCCGGCTAAACCACGCTTCACCACCGGTCAGTCTGCTGCGATCACATTTCTAGATTATTCTAGATCAAGTCATATTTCAACCCAAAATCAGAAGAGGACAAATTGAAAATTCTATTTTGCATATAGAAATTGAAGCCTAGCTTTAAGGACCATTTATATGTTTTGCACTGTGACATTATTTTCATGGCAATTAAGCACATTTCCCACCGGCCAAAAAAGTCACTCATTACTATAGATAATCTTTCACACACACACACACACACACACACACGTGCACACACACACACACACAAATAAAATAAATACAATGAGTTTTATTTATTCAAATCAG
Organism: Xyrauchen texanus; assembly: GCF_025860055.1. NCBI lineage: Eukaryota > Metazoa > Chordata > Actinopteri > Cypriniformes > Catostomidae > Xyrauchen > Xyrauchen texanus. The sequence continues at coordinate 39,346,065 of NC_068293.1, read as the reverse complement.
CATACATCACAGGGATAGTTCACCCAAAAATTAAAATTCTCTTGTCATTTACTCACCCTCATGCCATCTCAGATGTGCATGACTTTCTTCTGCAGAACACAAACAAATATTTTTAGAGGAATATCTCAGCTCTCTAGGTCCAAACAATGCAAGTGAATGGTGACCAGACCTTTGTAGCTCCAAAAAAGTAAACATAGAAGTAATCCATAAGAATCCAGTGGATAATATCTTCAGAAGTGATATAGGTGTGGGTGAGAAGCAGATACAAATGTAAGTCCCTTTTTGCTCTAAATCTCCACATGTGGTGCCTGCACATTTGAAAGTTAAAGTGGAGATATAAAGGGACTTAAATATTGTTCTGTTTATCACCCACACTTATCATATCGCTTCTGAAAATATGGACTTAACCACTGGAGTCGTATGGATTACTTTTTGTTTTCTTTATATGATTTTTGGAGCTACAAATGTCTGGTCACCATTCACTTGCATTGTATGGACCTACAGAGCTGAGATATACTTCTAAAAATCTTTGTTTTCGTTCTGCTGAATGCTGTATGCATTATAATTATGAAAAAAAATAAAGAATTAAATAATAATAATTTAATAGTCCTAATAGGTATCATTTTCTTGAAGTGAAATAAAATTAAATTTTTCTCTCTTTTGATTTTGGCATGAAATATGACCTTGACATTTTCTTGACAGGTTTTGTGAGATTCGCCCAGCCAAATGTGTGTTTGTTAAAGGAATAGTTTGCCCAAAAATTTAAATCATGTCATCATTTAATTGCCTCTCTTCATGTTGCTCCAAACCCATCTTACTTTCTTCCTTCAGTAGAAAACAAAACGAGATGTTAGGAAACTTTTTAGCCTCAGTCACCATTCACTTTCATTGTATGGCTGAAAGATGTAATGAAAGTGAGACTAACATACTGCTTAACCTCTCCTTTTGTGTTGCTCTGAAAAAGAAAGTAATACAGGTTTTGAACAACATGATGGAGAGTAAGTGATGAAAAAATCTTAATGTTTTGGTTGAACCATCCCTAGAGGACTTAACCAGCTTGTCCATGTGTTTGTGTCTGCAGGTCTGGTGTACGACACGTTAATGCAGAAGCACCAGTGCATGTGTGGAAACAGTAACATACACCCAGAACACGCTGGCCGCATTCAGAGCATCTGGTCACGATTGCAGGAAACGGGACTGCGCAGCCAGTGTGAGGTACAACAGCTCACCTGCTCACTCACATCTGTACAAAGCCTGCCATTTGAGGGCGCTGTTCAGCCATCACAAATACAGTCAAACACTCCTGTTGATGAAACTATATGAATAAACCGAGGCACTCAAAAGCGTTTTATTCAACAGAGAAGGGGAATGTTGTTATGAGTGTGTCTGAGAAAAAGAGTTGATAGAGATGTCAAACCCCTGCGTCTGGATAAGCATACTTCCCTACTACTGTAAAAAGTATGCCAAAAGCTGTATGTGAGGAAAAACCCAGATAACCTACTGTATGAGATTCTGAAGTGTGCATGTACTGGACACTTTACTTTCCCATAATGTCACGGTAGCTGTGAAGACCTCAGATTAAAAACATTCCATTTAAAAAAAACAGCAGAGAACCGGTGGCTCATTTAAAGTTATTGATTACCACCAAAAATTATTTTGACATCCTTTTTCTTTAATGGAAGTGAATGGGGGCCAATTTTAAACGTTAAAATACGAACTTTTTCAAAAGTATAGCCACAAGATACAAATATGCGTGTTATCATTATTTATGTGTGATCAAATCAGTTACTCACTTTTTCTGTGTAAAGCCAAAGACAATTTTACAACTTTTTTGCCATGGCGATAGTCAACAGACCCTAAAATGACTGTAAAAATTACAAATTTAACAACCTTACAGCTCAAATAATGCATGAATTTAAACAGAAGAATGAATGTAAGTGCTTTTACAAAATTCTAAGTTTCACAATTCTGTCTTTAAATTCTCCATAAATTGGCCCCTTTGACTTCTATTATAAATCCCTCAATAAAACATAGATTTTTGCCTTTTTGCCTTAATTTGTGACGAGTCAAAATTCATGTATGTTGTAATCAAAATTATGCCACAAATGCTGTTGATTTGAGCTTAAGTTGTATTGAACCCTGAATATTCCTTTTTTTTACTACATCATACTTTTGGGTCATGGGACAATGCCCATATTCCCATATTTTTTTACTAACGGTGGCGTTCAAAGTCACAGATCACTAGTGAAAATAATACTAAAAATATGTTTTTCATTTTTCAAATATAATTAACTTTGTTTTCACTGCATATAATATTATCCGCATACCAATTTGATTTAAAAGTTGAATTTAAACATTATTAATGAATTTCAGAATTTCTCAGTATTATGTTTTTGCTCTTAGATGGATAGTTCACCCAAAAATAAAAATTCTCTCATCATTTACTCAACCTCATGCCATCCCAGATGTGTATGACTTTCTTTCTACTGCTGATCCCAAATGAAGGTCTTTAGAAGAATATCTCAGCTCAGGTCCATACAATGCAAGTGAAAGGTGGCCAGAACTTTGAAGCTCCAAAAAGCACATAAAGGCAGCATAAATGTAATCCATATGACTCCAGTGGTTATATCCATGTCTTCTGAAGCATTATGATAGGTGTGGGTGAGAAACAGATCAATAATTAAGTCCTTTTTACTATACATTCTCCTCCCTGCTCAGCAGGTGGTGACAAACATACTGTAAATAATGTGAAAGCTGAGATTTATAGTAAAAAAAAAAGGACTTGATCTGTTTCTCACCCACATCTATCATATCGTTTCTGAAGTCATGGATTTAAGAACTGGAGTCGTATGGATTATTTTAAGCTGTCTTTATGGGCTTTTTGGAGCTTCAAAGTTCTGGCCACAATACACTTGCATTGTATGGACCTACAGAGCTGAGAATCAAAAGCACTTTAAAAGAATATAAAAATCTTTGTATTTTGCAGAAGAAAGTACATATTTTTTTACTAAAAATTCTCCTCCCTGCCCCAGTAGGTGGCGATATGCACAAAGAATGCAAATCGCCAAAAACAAAAGCAGAAGAATGTGGAAGTGAAAGTGGACATTTATAGTAAAAAATTACTTAAATATCGTTCTGTTTCTCACCCACACCTGATACAATCTGATGTGATACAATCGATTTTGGGTGAGAACAGAAGAAAATAGAACTCCTTTTTCACTGTACATTTTGCCATTGCAGTCTATAGGCCCGATCATGATTTCAAGTTCAGTTACACTTCCTAGTGCTTGGCGAAGAGCACTAGATCATGCCTTAAAGTGTAATCGAGCTTAAAATCATGATTGCCAAAGATTCGGCCGATGTCAAGCTTAATAGTGAATAGGGAGTTAGATTTAGCATTTTGGTCTGTTCTCATCTAAAAAATAACTGGATTACTTCAGAAGACATGGATTAAACCACTCCAGCCATAAGGGTTATTTTTATCCTGCCTTTGTCCTTTTTGGAGCTTGAAAATGTGGTCACTATTCACTTGCACTATTTAGACAAACAGACAAATCATATCTCCATTAAAATATCTTCATTTGCGTTCAGCGGAAGAGAGAAAGACATACAAGTTTGAGACGGCATAAGGGTGAGTAAATGATGAGAGAATTGTCAACTGTTCTCTTAAACTGGGATACGAGATATTATATGAACTCTTCAGCTTTTAAGTATGCTTTCAGCTACCAGTAAGAGTGTAGTACTCTCAGCTCCATTCAAATCTGTGCAGATCAAGTGAAAAAAGTCTGCAGATTCCATTCAAGCTTGCTTATCTTTGCCTCCACCTGCTGAGGGCAGTTCCTGAGCCCTCTGATCATCTCATACACTCCCATCTATGGTTTCTAATAGCTCTCGCTGGATCTAATCTCTCCTGCCATGCTGGCTCCATTGCGTCAGGCCTGTTCGAGGCAGTCACATAGCTGCAGTCTCTGTTTTCCTCCAAACAAACAAGTAAACAAGCACGACAATGGCACTGCCGAGCGCCTTCTCTTTCTTTTTACTCCTTGGTGGGGATCTTTATTGTTTTTGGAGATGGAAACAGTGAATTGGACCTCAATTAAAAGCAGACATGACTCTTAATACCCCCTAATCTACAGCAGGGGGGCCCTTAAAGGGCGTTGGGTTGATTTAAGCTGCCGCCAACCAGCACCGGGCCCCCGGGGGACAATCTTTAACTGCCCGTGCAGTTAAATCTGAGAGCTAGTGCGTATTGATGCAGGTGTCACCTACGCATCCACCCCGCGGCTGGCGTCTGCTCCACCAGAGAGGTCCCACAGGTGGCAGGTCTGCCTCCCTCTCGCACGGTTTGGACGCTTTGTGCCTCAGAGGCCAGAGCTATTAAAAAAGGAAAATTACATTATTGCAAATCCAGCAGTGCCATCACCTCTGAGGGCCGAAGTCTTTGTTCTGGGGGCACATGAGGCCCGACTCTTAACATTGTGTTGGTGGTGTTGTGGCCAAAGGAACGGTTTCAACTCTGTTCAGGCAGCTACAGACAAATATATACATATAATATATAGACAAATTATAAACACACAGCCTATTCAGTATGTTGTATCATTGTGTACCTGAATGTTGATCTTTCAGTCGTTGAAAAGAGAAAATGCGTCTTCCTGTTGACAAACTGATATAAACCTGGGCTATACAAATTACATTTGGCACAGGACCTGAAATGAGTAGGTCACCCAAAAATGAACACGTTGTCATTATTTACTCATTTACATGAAGTTCTGTTCCCGTATTATTGATTTTTTTCTTACGTGGAATAAAAAGGAGATGTTAGTCTGGATGTTTGAGCTTTTCTTTTCTATACAAGGAAAATGGATGGTGTTTTTATACTGCAAAACTCCGAAAAGGACAATAAAGGTATCATATAAGTAGTTTGTATGCTTTATTCCAAGTCTTTTGAAGCCTTATGATCCACCAGAGCTCTCAGATCTCACATTGTAAAAAAAAGAAATTTTTAATTATAAGGCAATTTGCTGCACAGGTTTGTTTTTATTATTATTATTATTATTATTATTATTTTAGCTTACTCAATTCAAATTAGTTGTACTAATTTAATGATTAAAGGTTGGATTGTAAAACTATACATGTAAAATTAAGTTCAATTAACTAACTTAATTTTTATTAGGAGATCATAATTTGTACCCCACCAAATAACATATTAAATCAGCCGTATAACTGTAGAAACTTCATCAAAGCGAACACTTATCATAATGATGGTGATTTAAAGGGATCCAAAAAAAAAGTTATGTTCCTTGAGGTTCACTTATAACATAAGAAAAGTTTTATGCACATAAAACAGTCATGTATTTGTAAAACCATGATTAGTTTCCACCGTCATTCTCATGACCCTCTGTCAGAAACGCTCTGTTTTGGTCCTGCCTCTCCTTTAAGATTTGACAGTAAACGCCCACTATTGTGATTGGTTCTCTGCTCTTGACTGACCTGCTCTCTCCTTGCCATCTCCCTGCTCACTGTTACTGGGCAGGGATATGGAAGTTATAAGGTAAATTAGGCTTTGATTTGTTGTTGTGGAGGCAGTCAGATTCAAATGTCTACTACAGTGTGACATCACAATGTAGAGGAAGTGGAGAATGCATCGTTTTGGTAGCTTGGTTTCAACAAATGCTCATTTTACTCTTGAGTTCTGAAACTTACAATATGTTTTTATATTGCAATGAACTTTTCACAACAAAACATAATTAAAACACTAGAATGATCTAAAACATCTATTCGTTCAAGACTGCAACAACAATTATTTAGATGTTTTCATAAGTCGTCATGCTTTGACCAAACACACATTAAAAAATTAAAGTGCAAGGAATTGTGGGTATTCACCCCAGCTACAATCGTAGTTAAGAGACTATGAATCAAAATCAAAAATTGTAATTAAGTGATACTCACTGTTTTTCCATGCCTCTGGGAGCTCTGGCCTTAATAGACTTGCAGTACACTTAAGTAAATATTACTTAGCAAAATTTACATATAACACTAAACTGAGCACGCTCAAAGGCCTATGAGTTCTACCTCCAAGAACAAACATGACATTGGATGTTCTTGCTGTTTAAAATCAAGTTGATTATACAACTTTGACTTTAAAATATATGCTACCACAAATTAGGTTTTAGATCTTCATCAGAGGGGAAGTTGTCATTTAACAACAACTACCATGCACAAAGTCTTGGAATACAGTGCATGAATCATATGGACAATTTTAGGAGGATATTATGGTGCTTTTTGTTCTATTGGAGCTAAATAGAATAAATCACCATCTACATTTATTTGTATTGAAAAGAGCACCTCGGACATTCTACCTGAAGGTGCAGTCTCATTTACCTTTGCACAGCGAAAGTCCATGGGCGAAATACAGTCACCTCAATGGGAATTTGTGCATTCGTGAATTTCACGTAATGGACTTCTGGTGGCAAAGAATTTCCCCACATTGATTTCACGTGGAGTTGAAGTTTGGTTAACTTTGACAGTTGTTTTCGCTGTTTTTGGTCATTAACCAATACACACGCTTAACATCTGCCTACGCCTTCTACACTTGCAAAATTTTGCAGTGCAAAGGTAAATGTGACCATGCCTTAAAGGGATAGTTCACCCAAAAATGAAAATGATTTCATCATTTACTCACCCTCATGCCATCACTATGTGTAAGACTTTCTTTCTTCAGTAGAACACAAACAAAGATTTTTAGAAGAATATCTCAGCTCTGTAGGTCCATACAATGCATGTGTATGGTGATCAGATCTTTGCAGCTCTGAAACTCACATTAAGGAAACATTGAAGTAATCCATATTAAATGGATTACTTCAATGTTTAAATCTATATCTTCAGAAGCAATATAATAGGTGTGGGTGAGAAACAGATACAAATGTAAGTCAATTTTTACTCTAAATCTCCACTTTAACTTTCACTATCAAATCTGAAAGTCACATGTTGTCCTTTTTTAGTTTTACTTTCACATCTGAAGCCCCGTTCTTTTGCCTCTAAAAAATGCACATTCTGCAGGGAAGACTGTTTTATATAACCTGCAGCAGTGCTTAATGCATCATATCATTAAACAAGACGAACATTATATCAATATATGAATCAAACTCACTCAGAATGCCGACACGGTTTTCCACGCATCATTTTATTAGGCCATAACTATGTATGTGGTTACAGACAGTAGATATAGAACAGTGAAATCACTCACAGAAACTTTTAACTTCTCCACCATCTTACCTGCACTCGAGTCGACTCCAGTATCTCACACTCACCCTGCCTGGAGACGGATGGCATAAGCTCCTCTGTCTTCACTCTCATTGGTAGTCGCTCACGAATGTCGCTCGTCTTTTTCATAAAGTTGACATTTTCTCAACTTGTCTTGTCGCTCCCCACGGCGATCTCTGTCACCAACGGTCGCGACAGCTCATGTCGCCGAAAGTTGCTGTGCTCTCGTAGAAAATGTATGGTATTGCCTCACTTCGTCGCATGATACCATTTGCGGGTGTGAACGGGGCTTGAAAGGGAATGTGAAAGTGGAGATATTGTTCTGCTTCTCACCCACATCTATTACATTGCTTCTGAAGATAGGATTTAAACACTGGAGTCATATGAATTACTTTTATGTATCCTTTATGTGATATTTGGAGCTACAAAGGTCTGGTCACCATTCACTTGCATTGTATGGACCTACAGAGCGGAGATATTCTTCTAAAATCTTTGTGTTCTGCTGAGGTAAGAAAGTCATACACATCTGGGATGAAAATTCAATTAAACATTTTCTGTCTCTCTCTCTCTCTCTCTCTCTCTCTCTCTCTCTCTCTCTCTCTCTCTCTCTCTCTCTCTACAGTGTATTCGGGGAAGGAAAGCAACTCTGGAGGAGTTACAGACCGTTCACTCTGAAGCTCATGTGCTGCTTTATGGCACCAACCCACTCCGACAAAAACTTGACAGTAAGTGTGTGCACTGCACACAAACACACTCATGGCTTACACAAATACAACACACACACACACTCTCCTAAATGTGCCTCAGGCTGGATTTGAATGTGTTTTGTGAATGAGTGCATTGTTGCATCTCTCTCTCTGCGACAGTTGGAGCCTGCGATTGAATTCCCAGTTATTAGCCCGTGTAACACTGCGCTTTGACTTCTGCAATTATCCACATTATTTATGCTTCTGTTGCCAGATCCGCCTTACCACATGTTCCCTAAACGCTGCAAATCGCTTCTATCTTTTTTTGGCCTGTTGTTTCCCTCACATCCCAAACTCAGTCATGGCCTTGATCTGAATCTGCCTCTCGGCTGTCTGTCAAGGTCGCCACCTCTCTGCCAATAACAGCCACACATGCAGTTTTCCATGACATCAGCTCCGGCCACCTCGTGCAACAATTAAACGCATGCTTTGACGAGATGCCCGCTCTCACACATGCACAAACATTGATTTTTCACTCTCGTAGGGTACAGAGAAAAGTGATCACGGTTTAAACTACTCGCTCTGCAATTTACACCTTTCTAGTTTGATCTTATTGGGGCTGTGGATCCAAACCATTATGACTAACTTATGCAGAATACCAATGAAGATGTGTTAATGAATAAAGTATACTGGTTTGTCTTTTCAATACAATGGCAGTTAATAGTGACCCACTTTAAAGCTTAAAGAGATAGTTCACCCAGAAGTGAAAATTCTCTCATCATTTACTCACCCTCATACCATCCCAGGTATGAATTACTTTCTTTCTTCTGCAGAACACAAACAAAGATTTTTAGAAGAATATCTCAGCTCTGTAGGTCCATACAATGCAAGTGAATGGTGATCAAACTTTTAAAGCTCCAAAAAGCTCAAAAGGCCACATAAAGATAATCCAGATGACTCCAGTGGTTGAATCGATGTCTCCTGAAGTGATACAATAGGTTTTGGGGGAGAAACAGACCAAAATGTAACTTATTTTCCACTATAAATCTTGACATCAGCTCCTTGCAATCATGGTTTTATGCTCAGTTACACTTCTTATAGCGCCATCTAGAGCTCTGCGAATGTGCCAAGCACTAGGAAGTGTAATCAAGCTTGAAATCATGATCGTTGCAAGATGTACAGTGAAAAAATAGTGGTCTGTTCTCACTCAAAATCGATTTGATTGCTTCAGAAGACATGGAATAAACCACTAGTCATGTTGAATATTTTTTATGCCCCCTTAATGTGCTATTTGAAGCTTCACAGTTTTGGTCACCATTCACTTGTATTGTATGAACCCAAAAAGCTGAGATGTTCTTCTAGAAATCATAATTTGAGTTCTGCAGAGATAGAAAGTCATACACATCTGAGATGGCATGAGGGTGAGTAAATGGTGTGAAAAGTTTCATTGTGAAATATTGGGTGAACTATTCTTTAGCACGCTAGCAATAGCAAGAGATGAGAAGGCTATGTTTTTCACACCTTCTTTCCAATCTACATCTTGATATAATCCTAGCGAAAACATCCGTCTAGCTCACGTGTACATCCTTATCATGATATTTATATTAAGGAACCTTAGAGGATAAGCTTAAACTCCTCTCCATCAATGTAGCTCAACTGGTGGAGCGTTGCACTTACAATGCCACGGTCTAAGTTCGATTCCCAGGGAACACACAATTTGATCACATGTATAGATTGAATGCATTGTAAGTTGTTTGGATAGAAGCGTTTCTAAAATGTAAATTTTTTATATAAATATCTCTCTTTTTATTTCTTTGTAGGCTCGGTGACACCCATGTTCGTGAGACTCCTGTGTGGAGGAATCGGGGTGAGTTTCTTTCCCTCTTTCCTGTGTTTAAATAACAGTCCTGTTTGTTCTCCCTCCCCCGAAGTCCAGCGGCAAAAAAAAAACTGTTGCTCTCATCTCTGCTGAGCTAGTAATTGTGTCCAGATGTTTTCTATAAACAAGGTGTGTGTGTGTGTGTGTGTGTGTGTGTGTGTGTGTGTGTGTGTGTGTGTGTGTGTGTGTGTGTATGGATGGATGGACTTGTTCTACAGTGCTGAGTGGACGGTGTCAGTCACACTCATTTACAGCTCTGGAACAGGAAGCTCTCATCCCCATTTCATTTTTATTCTGCTATTCCCCTCAATGACTAATTTTATGCCTTGATGAAATTCTGTATATAATTTTATTGAAAAAACATGTTGAAATTGCATGTATCAAATATGATACAATATGCTTTTGAGGTATATCTCTCAATCACTGTTACACTCCACTCATGCCCACTATAAAAAAATGAATACAAAAATAAAAAATTACAGAGCTTTTTTAAAAAAGACACTTTTAATAAGATATATTTCAAGTGTGAACTGATATTTCTGTGTATTTTCATTAATTCAGCCAGCTCTGTCATTATAAATTACATTACAAATGTAATGTATTTTACATTACAAGTTATTATGATGTCATCTTACAATAAGTTCCAGAAACGCAGCGAAAAAAGTTTTACAATTTCCCTTTTTTAAATGTCAATAGAGTGTTTGGTGAATAAAATGCATATACTTGGCAACGATGGCTGTTTGGTCAAAATTATGGTTATTCTTAAAAAACAAATAATAATAATTCTAAGCTATTTTAGAGAAACTGAATAAATATCAAGATAAATATATTTTGAATGTCTTCAGGATTTGTGTGTGTGTGTGTGTGTGTGTGTGTGTGTGTGTGTGTGTGTGTGTGTGTGTGTGTGTGTGTGTGTGTGTGTGTGTGTGTGTGTGTGTGTGTGTGTGTGCGTGTATTTATCACTTTGTGGGGACCAAATGTCCCCATAAGGATAGTAAAACCTGAAATGTTTGACCTTGTGGGGACATTTTGTTGGTCCCCATGAGGAAAACAGCTTATAAATCATACTAAATTATGTTTTTTGAAAATGTAAAAATGCAGAAAGTTTTCTGTGAGGGTTAGGTTTAGGGGTAGGGTTAGGTTTAGGGGATAGAATATAAAGTTTGTACAGTATAAAAACCATTATGTCTATGGAAAGTCCCCATAAAACATGGAAACACAACATGTGTGTGTGTGTGTGTGTGTGTGTGTGTGTGTGTGTGTGTGTGTGTGTGTGTGTGAGCGTGTATTTATCACTTTGTGGGGACCAAATGTCCCCATAAGGATAGTAAAACCCGAAATGTTTGACCTTGTGGGGACATTTTGTCGGTCCCCATGAGGAAAACAGCTTATAAATCATACTAAATTATGTTTTTTGAAAATGTAAAAATGCAGAAAGTTTTCTGTGAGGGTTAGGTTTAGGGGTAGGGTTAGGTTTAGGGGATAGAATATAAAGTTTGTACAGTATAAAAACCATTATGTCTATGGAAAGTCCCCATAAAACATGGAAACACAACATGTGTGTGTGTGTGTGTGTGTGTGTGTGTGTGTGTGTGTGTGTGTGTGTGTGTGTGTGTGTGTGTGTGTGTGTGTGTGTGTGTGTGTGTGTGAGCGTGTATTTATCACTTTGTGGGGACCAAATGTCCCCATAAGGATAGTAAAACCCGAAATGTTTGACCTTGTGGGGACATTTTGTCGGTCCCCATGAGGAAAACAGCTTATAAATCATACTAAATTATGTTTTTTGAAAATGTAAAAATGCAGAAAGTTTTCTGTGAGGGTTAGGTTTAGGGGTAGGGTTAGGTTTAGGGGATAGAATATAAAGTTTGTACAGTATAAAACCATTATGTCTATGGAAAGTCCCCATAAAACATGGAAACACAACATGTGTGTGTGTGTGTGTGTGTGTGTGTGTGTGTGTGTGTGTGTGTGTGTGTGTGTGTGTGTGTGTGTGTGTGTGTGTGTGTGTGGCGTGTATTTATCACTTTGTGGGGACCAAATGTCCCCATAAGGATAGTAAAACCTGAAATTTTTGACCTTGTGGGGACATTTTGTTGGTCCCCATGAGGAAAACAGCTTATAAATCATACTAAATTATGTTTTTTGAAAATGTAAAAATGCAGAAAGTTTTCTGTGAGGGTTAGGTTTAGGGGATAGAATATAAAGTTTGTACAGTATAAAAACCATTATGTCTATGGAAAGTCCCCATAAAACATGGAAACACTACGTGTGTGTGTGTGTGTGTGTGTGTGTGTGTGTGTGTGTGTGTGTGTGTGTGTGTGTGTGTGTGTGTGTGTGTGTGTGTGTTAGTGGGGTGGCCCCAGGCAGGTCTGTTTGGGGGAGACTGATAAATGGCAGGTTGCCCAGTTTGGCTTAAAGTCACAGCCTAAGAGCTGAATGGTGAGAAACAGGAGAGCTCTGGACTCTTTTATGGAAATGGAACAAAATTGTTGTCTTCCTGCATCTCTAGCCCCCGCTCTGAAAATTAGCCTGTCAGACTGAAGATAAACTGTGCTTGTTCATTCCAACACGTTCCAAAACCCTGCCTAAGATCTGCGCCCCGAGACCTCAGTGTCTGCAATGTCATTCTCTTACTTTGTACCACTATCCACCATGAGCAAAACTGGTTGTGGCCTTTAAGGGTTTAAGCTCCAAATGTTGCCCTGAATGTTTTCGATCACTTTGTCTTTCAAGTTATCATGCCTGGTCATTTTTGTTGCTAATAAAAGAGCAATTCTGCTCTACCCTTCGGATGTAATCTTGCAAGCTAGACTTTTGACTGTTGTCATAATGCCTGGTGCATAGTGTACCTTATTCTGCAATAACGTTTTGACAGAGCTCTGTTTTGCAGACAACAAAGAAATTAGTGGAAACTGTTTGTTGAAATTGGTCAGAGTTTCCCTTGAGAGGTAACAAACACATTTCAGAAACAACTTTGAAAACAAAGCAGAATGAGTTGTGTTAAAATAATTTGTGGACAACTTTAAAACAAATTTTTGCAAAACTCTTTTATTTATGTAAAATCTGTAATTTCAACAGCATTAGCATGTCGCTAAGCTAACAGTGCAAAGCTCTAATAAGTATAAAAACACATAGCACACAAAATATGGGGTAAAGTAGACAAATTTTTGAACATAAGTCCATCATTAGTATACAGTCCGCAGTAATTCATTTTGAAACTGAATTTGTCAATCTGTCCGAGATAGATTTATTATAATGGACTCTTCAGTGTCCACCATCTCTTTTTCTTTTCTCGCTCTCTTTTTGGTGCAGTGCATTCACCATGAAGGTTACTTGAGATATTGCCTGAACTTGGATATAATTAATTGATTAAAATGTAATTTTTAATTTCTCATAAATTTTAATTAATAAATTATATGTCAATTAAAACTGCTATACAATTACTTCTAAGGACTCATCACATCTACATTTATGCATTTGGCAGACCCTTTTATCCAAAGCGACTTACAGTGCACTTATTACAGGGACAATCCCCCCGGAGCAACCTGGAGTTAAGTGCCTTGCTCAAGGACACAATGGTGGTGGCTGTGGGACTCGAACCAGCGTCCTTCTGATTACCAGATTACCAGACCACTACACCACCACCACCACTACATCAGTGTACACCTGCATCAGATGGACACTTTTGGAGCGACGCACTTTGGTTGTCACATCATAAAAACACGTTTTTAGGTCGCTGTGTCAAATGTAACATAGTTTCAAATTTAGAAAAACACGCTTTAAGATCCCTGCATTCGGAATAGCGCTCCATCCAGCTGTGTTTGAATGCTAGAGCGCATCCACATGTTGTGTGGAGATTCGCTTACTACCCCCTGCTGAAAACAGGTGGTGCTTAAAACTGACATTTTCAGTTGGTAGGAATATTCCTGTTATTATTCAGGGACATGATTCATTGCGTTATTTTTTAAGGCTTTTATTTTTATATATAATTAATCACACTGTATTAATGAGTTAAATCGACAGCACTCATTTTTATCTATACTTTATTATTATTATTTACCATTAATTTAAATAGAAGTTTGTCTGTAATAAACATTTGTCTCGCCTCATCCACCATCTCTTTTATTTTTCCTCTCTTTTTTTAACTGAGCCTGGTGCAGTGCATTCTTGGATTACATTGACCATGAAGGTTACTTGCCTGAACTTGGATATAATAACTTGATTTAGATTGAATTTTTAAATTACTCGTAAAGTTTAATTAATAAAAGAAAATTCAATTAAAACTACTTAACATTTTGGAAAAGTCTTCTCATCAGGACCACATTTATGATGCCTACAGATGCACTTCTCTTACTCTCTCTCTCTCTTTCTCTCTCTTTCACTAATTTCCCTAGCAATATTTTTTCTGTTTAAAATGCACTACAGGCTCATAAATCTTGACAAAGTCATTCTTGGCAGAGCTTGAAAAGACTAGAGGTTTTTAATGCTGCGCTGGAGCACTCATGCCATTAAGAGCTGAATTCATAAGTGTAGAATATGTATGCTGTAAGGGGGAACCCCACCCCCAATGTTGATGTTTGTTCTAAGTATTCCAAGTAGAGTGTGATGTTGTTGTGGCTTTCAGCTGGATATGTTCAAGACAAGCCTTTTTGTAATTGGCACAAAAAAAGGTTACACTTTATAAGGTTACAGTTTATAATTAACGACATGAATTGAGGTATCATTCATGTTATTCTGTACTTTGAGCACCTGTTGATCAGTAGGCCGCATAGTTTGCGTCTCATGAATTATTCTCTATTTTTCCCCTCACCCATTTAAGTCCACTGTACTCAAGTGTTAGCGTGTGTGTGTGTTCACTTGCGCAGTAATTGCAGGCTGTTGGCCAGTCGTGTGTGTGCATAATCAGTGATGCCTGATGAAGGTTTTCTGTCTCCAAGCATTCTGGGAATCTCCCCCCTTTCCAATCCAGGTCTCTCCCTCCGCTGTTTGCATTTCGTGGCACAGAATAAACACCCGTTTTCACTCTGTCTGCCCATTCTGTTGAATAAACTTTGAACATACTTGTGTCCTCTGGAATGACACTTTAGTTTTGGGCCGTTATAGCTGCATTCAATCAAATATACACAATGAGTGTTAGCTGTTGGTTTGTGTGTCCGTCTTTAAGTTCAACGGGGTACCGTTTTCTCTTCTTGCTATGCAGTCACGCTCCTCTGTGAGAACGAGTGCAGGACAAAAGAGGATGTTTGGACACCGTTTAGTGTTCGGCCATGCATACTGTGCTGTGTACGAATCCTATCTGTGTCTGTTTGCTGTCCCGCTGTGCGGTCTGCTTGAGCATACGTCTCACTTCTGTCCTGTGTAGTCTTGTCACAGGTCTGTTAGCAATGAGAAAACACCAGTACACAAGACCTTCCACTTTCCTCAATGACCCCTTTCTGAACCGGCTCATTTTTGGGATATTTGGAGTATTTTAACAAGGATGAGTACATGAGCTCAGTATCAGACCTACAAGCAAATCGGTACTGTATCAGTGCATCCCTATCCTAAAAGCAACGTGAATGTGGTTGTGTGTATCAACAGGTTGACAGTGACACTATCTGGAATGAACTTCACTCTTCCAGTGCTGCTCGTCTGGCTGTGGGATCTGTGGTGGATCTGGTCTTTAAGGTGGCATCGGGAGAACTGAGGGTAAGACACTCTTTTCTCTCAAAAAAAAAAAAAAGCAACTATCGGCACAGATTAATTGGTAAAACCGATATATGGGTCTACCTCTAGTTTTAAAGTGAGAGTGTTATGAAGGGGACATCCTGTTGATTTAAATTAATTGGGATGGTTCACCAAAAAACAGCAATTCTGTCATCATTCACTGTCATCCTTCACTTATTGTTCCAAGCCTGTATAACCTACTTTCTTTCGGGGAACATAAAAGGAGACATAAGGTAAAAATGTTATAAATATGATTTTTCTCTCAACTTGGTTTGAATAGTTACAAGGTAATTGGGTCGCCTCCCCAGTGTGTGTGTGTGTGTGTGTGTGTCTAAGGTTTGGTTGCCCTGGCACGGTCCCACGGCATCATCTTAACTCACAGGAAGAGACCCAAAAGACACAGTATGGTCAACTTTATGTAAACATTCCTGAGTGTAACCTTACCCTAAGTGAACTGCCACTGACCCTAAATCTCAGCATAACACACTAAAATATGTCCATCATCACATTCAAAAATAGAACCGCTCAAAACGCTACCTCAGCCACAAGCAAGCCCAGAAAAACTTAAGTCACCTTTCCACTCACTATCGACCATCTAAACCAGACATTGGTAACATACGGCCCACGGGCCGGATCAGGCCCTCCACATGGTTTAATGTGGCCCGCGGCTCATTTATCGTAAAAGCGTTTATTTTTCTTTCATTGGATATTTCAGTTAACTTGCATCAGGACCTAACGTGTCTCCACAAGCGTTTAACATGCTCAGGGTTGCCAGATAAGAGACGCAACACCCCCAGTTTGAGATTTATACTTGCGCAAATTGGAAATATTCTGCCTAATGTTATACTTATTTTGTGCAATCTCGCAACCATGTACGTGAGTGCGCTTTTCTATCTCGCTTTCCCCCTTGAACGAACTTAGTGATCTGTAGTGAAATATTCTGCTCAAGGAAAAGTGTTATACGGCTACTCTGTGTCCATTCTTGAGGCTGCTTGTAATGTTTGGTGCTACATTGCAGGTAAACCTTCTCAGTGATTAAATTAAATATAAAAGTAGATCTCGGCATCAAAGTATCTACCATTGTAGAGCAATACAATATTTTCGGTAATTGCAGAAAAGTCCCATTTGTCAGATACAGTTCAGAAAATTGTGTACACAACTATTTTTGGGCTTAAAAGATACAAAAAAACAAATCAATGCAGAACATTGTATCTCAAAAGTAATACAATGTGGCACCCCATACACTACTTAAAGCCCAATGTGGGCCCCTTTACCAAAACAGTTGCCCACCCCTGATCTAAACGATATTCCTTATGTTTCACACTCTTTCTGGGTCATTAAAAAATATTCCTGCATTGCAACTTGAGGAATAAACCAGACTTTTGAAAATATGCTTTGATCAAGCTCAGAGACTTATTAGTTAAACGCTATCAATTATAACTTTAAATTGAACAGGATGCTTAACACGGTGCAAACTAGCAAGATGTAAATAAAGAGATAGAGGTCGGCCTTTTATCGATAAGTAATGTGATAAAAGAGGCAGATAACCGATTCATTGGCCGATTGTTTTTTGTTTTTTAATGGATTAATAGAATAATTTTTAATTGTTGTTGTTGTTTTTTTTCATCTTACCGTATTATGATGAGGACAGACATTGAGGCAACAAGAGTCCAAATTGAATACATTCCCAAAAGCAGTTTATTGTGCAACCAATTAAGATATTGTGCATAGCGTGGGACTTTTTTCCTATGAACGAGCCTGAAACACACCAGGGCTTAAAATTGCAGAGGCTTGGCTCCTTTACAATGCTCTACATGTAAGTATTTACCAAATTAACCAAATTTAATGCCAGAGGGCGGAGGAGCGGTTGAGGACCGAGCGACAGTGCATCCGGGAGCTGGCGAGCAAGTTCTCTCTCTCTCTCTCTCTCTCTCTCTCTCTCTCTCGCCCTCTCCCCACGCTTCCCCTCGTCTCTCCTCCAGGTTCGCAGGAGGCGGGGTGGACAACCGGCTGATAAGAATGGCCAGAAGGGCAGCTTCTCCCCTCCAGAGATGGAGGGAAGTCAGTCAGACCGGTGGCACCCTGGCCTGAATCAGGCAGGGGAGGAGTGTGACAAGGAGGAGGGCGTGGCCGGGCCGTGATGAAGCATGGCCGGCTATGAATCAGCTGTTTGCACCATAAATATGATTTATTGTTTTAATCAGCTGACAGCCCTAAAAAAAAAGAAATAATCTGTCCTCCAATGAATAAATCTCTGAACGTAGGCACTTTTAACGCTGTAACCGGAAACACATGAGCCGCACTACTTGGAGTACGGAAGCAGTTCACTGGAATGACAAGTGACAACTAGTCAAGTCACCCCGATATTATGGGGACACAATAATGTACTGTATAACAGGAATGATCTCTCTCTCTCTCTCTCTCTCTCTCTCTCTCTCACTCTCACTCTCAGTCTCTCACTATGCCTCCCTCTCATGGCTAAAATAATATCCTCTGGAGTGAGGTAGAATAATAACATCAGGCAGCTGCTTTCACATCATTAGAGCAGTCGGCCCAGCGTGGACTTGAGTGAGTGTGAGAGGGAACGCAGCGCTTCCCTCAGGTCAGGGCATTAGCACAGACTTAGAGTCCTCTGCGCTCATTAGCCATGGGGCTGCACACGACATGCAGTAGCATCCACCGAGTTCACCGGTTGAATGGAAAAGGCATTAGCTGTGAAGGGTTAAGGATGATCTAACAGTAAAGGAAGCCTGTGAGCATTATATCCTGCAGTCACTTTGGTAACTGTGTGTGTTTAAGGGTGTCCTTTAAAGGGATAGTTTGCCCAAAATGAAAATTCTCTCATCATTTACTCACCCTCATGCCATCCCAGTTGTGTATGACTTACTTTCTTAATATTTTTAAAAGAATATCTCAGCTCTGTAGGCCCATAGAATGAAAGTGAATGGTGACCAATCTTTTGAAGCTCCAAATATCACATACAGGCAACATAAAAGCGATCCAATTGGTTTTGGGTGAGAACAGACCAAAATGTTACTCTTTTTTCACTGTATAACAGTCTCCTTGGCGATCATAATTTCAAGCTTGATTACACTTCCTTCAGCGCCCTCTAGTACTCTGCATATGCGTCAAGCACGAGGAAGTGTAATCGAGCTTGAAATCATAATTGTTCCTAGAGACTGCAATGGCGAGATATACAGTGAGAAGGGAGTTACATTTTGGTTTGTTCTCAGTCAAAACTGATTGGATCGCTTCAGAAGACATGGATTAAACCACTGGAGTCGCATGGATTACTTTTTTGTCACTTTTATGTGATATTTGGACCTTCAGAGTTCTGGCCACCATTCACTTGCATATTTTAATTTGTGTTCTGTAGAAGAAAGAAAGTCACACACATCTGGGATGGCATGAGCTAAGCTCCACCCCCTTGTTAAGCTCTGCAGAACTCCCTGTAGAAATGCATGGGAAATTGCTGTGAAAATCATTGTTTGTATCCTCCTGTAACTATTAAAAATGACCCAGCAATAACGTGTTTCAAATTTTTTGGATCATTTTGATCAAATCCTGCTAAAAACTGCTCAAACACATTACTCCCTTAGACTCTCATTGGAAAACCGCAAACACGTGTCAGAGAAATGGAGCAGGGCAGCAGTTGCTAAGACAGGATTGGTCAGAAACTCTTTTAAGGTGGGGCTTAACAAAGTGTCAATTTACATTTTTGAGCGAAGTATCCCTTTAAAATTGTCATGTTTACTCACCTTCATGTTGTTCCAAACCCATTTGACTTCTCTCGTCAAATGGCACTCTTAGGCAGAAATTTAGAGACTGATAGCCTCCGTTCACTTCCATTGCATTTTAGTTTTTTTTGTTTTTTCACACAATGAAAGTGAATGGTGACTGAAATTGTCATTCTGCCTAACAAGGGTGAGTAAACGATGACAGAATTGTCATTTTGGTGTGAACTGTCCTTTTAAGATGCTTCTCTGTTTCCATTTGCAGAACGGCTTTGCTGTAGTACGGCCTCCGGGACACCACGCTGAGGAGAGCACCCCAATGTATGTTTCTCCTTGAACATTTCACTGTATCTTTCTGATCTCATAACCAATCTCAAAACTCCACGACTGATATCAGTATCTAATTTAAAAACACGCCGTCATAAATTAGTGTTCCTCTCACATGAATTCCGCCTGGCCAACAGAAGAAAAGTTGCAGCACTCATACTGAATTCAACTGGTTTTGCATCAGTATGACATCAATCAAAGACATCAATGTTCAAAATAAATAGCATATATTATTAAAAGTCATTGACATAATGATAAATCTTTCACCAAGTAATATAGTTAATTATCCTAATATACAAAAATGCTCTGACACAATGTGCGGTATTGCGCTACTCAGCAGCAGTGCTGCATCTCTACTGAATCTACAGCGCAAAAAACAGTGCGACCAATGTATTCCGATTCCCGAATTAATTCAATTTATGAGCCGGTTCTTTTGAATTTATAGTGCAATAGCAACTAGTACAGTCCAATTCCCAAACCAATGACTCTTATGAGCCGGTTTTATTGTAACTGTACATTACGAAACACACCGCTTGCACAATATAGTCTGATTCCTGAACGAATAACTCTTTTACCTATAGTACGAAACACGCATCGTGATAGTGGAGTTACATTTCCAAATGAATTACTCTTTTCAGCTGGTTTATTTGAATCTACAGCACAAAACACAGATGACCAGTGTAGTCCGATTCCTGTGCGAATAACTCTTATGAGCTTTTATTTTAATGTTGTTTCACAGTTTTTATGTTTTTTATTTGTTGTTTTTTTTTTTTTATCTACTGCACGAAATACAAACAAAGTGACTTGTATGTTCCGATTTCCGAACAAATGACTCTTATGAGCCGGTTCTTTTTAGTCTACAGTGCAAAACACACAAAGTGACCAGTGTAGTGTGATTCCCAAACTAATGACTCTTTGAGGTGGTTCTTTTGACTTTACAGCATTACCAGTGTTGTCAGACTCCCGAACAAATTACTGTTATGAGTCGGTTCTTTTGAATCAATAGTGCAAAAAACAGCATGACCAGTGTAGTCCGATTTCGAATGAATTACTCTTGTGAGTCGGTTCTTTTGAATCTACAGCGCAATGAGTGTAGTCTGATTCCCGAATAATTGTTTTTTTACCTATAGTACGAAACTAACAGAGTGACCAGAGTAGTCATATTTCCGAATGAATTACTCTTATGAGCTGGTTCTTTTGAATAAACTGCATGAAACACACATCATGACTAGTGTAGTTACGTTTCCAAATGAATGATTCTTTTCAGCTGGTTTATTTGAATCTACAACACAAAACACAGTTGACCAGTGTAGTCCGATTCCCATGCGAATAACTCTTATGAGCTTTTTTTTTTTTTTATTGTTATAATTTTTTTTGTTTAATCTACTGCGCGAAAACACACAAAGTCACCAGTTTTCTTCTTTTTATTTTTTTTTTTACCTATAGTACGAAACTAACAGAGTGACCATTGTAGTCATATTTCCGAATGAATTACTCTTATGAATCGTTTCTTGAGTCAACAATGCAAAACACGCAGCGCAACCAGTGTAATCTGATTCCCGAATAAAAACTCTTACGATTCCGTTTATTGAATATGAGTTCCATCAAGTCCAGCTCGAAATGAACCAAGAACTCTTCCTGTGTTATGGAATGTTTTACTGCTTGGTTGTTCATACTGTATGACAATGTGTAGCTTAGTTAAATCAGTTGAATTGTATAGAAATATGCGAATGAATGAAATATGTTAGAACATTTTGTTTAGAACAAAAATGCTTTGTTCAGATTTTTATTTAATTAAAATATAGTTACAGTAGGATGAATTATTGGAAAGAATGTATGCTTCTAAAAAATTATTTGAAAAGTTATTAAAAAGTCTGTGTAAACATGTATTTTGCAATAATTGAATTATCTCTGATTTCTTATATTTGCTCTGTTGAAATCTGAAAGGATCTTCCTGATGCTAAGCTGGGTACATGTGGTTCTTAATATTCAGCTCGGGGAACTTGGATGCAATTTTATTTACCTTAAAGCTGGGTTTATCCAAATTAATGTCAGGTATCGTTAACGTGGGACTAAATTCCCTCTAATTGCGGAGCTTTTCTGCTTTTAATGGCTGGAGCGTCACAGGCGCTCCTCCCATCTTTATTCCCAGTGCCTCTGCCTCATTACAGAAAGGTTAAAGTAAACGAGTGTTCCTCAGTCTCTATGGTGAAAGATTAAATACAAGGATTGTTCCATGGATGCCGTGTTTGGGGAACAGACTGAGGTTTGGTGCCTCTGCCGTGGGCCACGGGCCAGGCCCTGCTCTCTCGCGCTCTGATGTCAGGCCAGGACGCAGTGGGTGAGTCGTGTCATTAGCGAAATGAGACAATCCGTCAGGCCAGGAGGTCCACTTCGCAAACCCACACGATCATGCGCTTCACGATAGATTGTACACTAGCTGACTGCCCTGGTTCTGTGATCTCTCTCTCTCTCTCACACATGCTGTTCTCTGCTTTTGTTTTTGACACAAATAACAGGGGATTTTGCTATTTCAACTCTGTGGCCATTGCTGCCAAACTACTGCAACAGAGACTCAACGTCAGTAAGATTCTGATTGTTGACTGGGTAAGTGCACAAACAGTTCTGTACTCTAAATCGACACTATTTACTTTCTTAACAAATGTCCCAGGAGTTAATATACACAATTCATAGGTGCATTTTATCCACTCTTTCAGCGAAATGTAATAACTTCCTTCACATCACAGATTACTTTTCTGTAGACTTTACCAGAGCAGCATGGGTGTGGAAAAATGATGTTAACCAATAATGTCAATCCAGTCAAACAAATGATGCAAATCCCAAACACCAAGGCAAACGGGCTCTTAACTCAAAGGTTATAGGTTCTAACCCAGGCAGCGGTGACTCAAGAGATACGTTCCTCTTGCTGTACACCTCCCACCTGTTGAATTAAGTTGCCCTAAACTTTTAACAGAATAAAATTCAAATAATGTAAAATATATGTTAGACAATGTCTTCTAATGTCGAAAAGTTATGCAAGTTACTAAACACTGTGAATGTCTACAATATAATCCAGTGACATTCACTAATTATTGATTCTGGAAGTCTTCTAAATAAGAATATTTCACTGCATCTTTTTTGCTATCTGGCCAAAAATAGCAGGTCAAACACACACACACACACACACACACACACACACACACAAAATGTATCAATAATAATGCGTTTTGAGTCATTAAAGGAATATTTCAGGGTCAATAATTTAATTTAATTAATTTAATTTAATTTAATTTAATTTAATTAATTTAATTTTAATTTAATTTAATTTGACCAATTGTCACACATTATACATACATTTCTGCATATACATGGTGAAATTATTTATTTTTCACATATCCCAGCTAAGCTGGGGTCAGAGTGCAGGGTCAGCCATGATACGGCACCCCTGGAGCAGATAGGTTCAAGGGCCTTGCTCAAGGGCCCAACAGTGGTGTCTTGGTGGTGTTGGGGCTTGAACCCACGACCTTCTGATCAGTAACCCAGAGCCTTAACCGCTGAGCCACCACTGCCCCCAATACAAGTTTAGCCAGAGATTATTTAGCAGAGATGGGTCACTTCTATTTAAATGATTGAGAGAAATTGGAATGCTCAACCAAGGAGCTCTGTGCACCCAACAGTCAACGGATGTAGAGAGGAAGTTACAAATTACAGTTGTACAACTTACAGTTAAAAGAGCCAATCACCTTTTAGATACAGGCATCACCTGTCAATCAACTTTCAAACACGCATGCACGTTAGCTATACAAGCCGGGAAAATTGCGTTATCTTTTGTGCGTAATATGAGGTAAAGAATCACAATTTATGATTCCAGTATTGTAAGATTTTATTGCTGATTTGAAATGTTCTTTGATCGTAATCTTGACCAATAATTTTTTTTATTTAAAATTTTTTATAATATTTTCTCCCCAATTTGGAATGCCCAATTCCCAATGCGTTCTAAGTCCTCGTGGTGGCGTAGTGACTCGCCTCAATCCGGCTGGCAAAGGACAAATCTCAGCGTCTGAGACCGTCAATCCGCACATCTTATCACGTGGCTTGTTGAGCGCGTTACCATGGAGACGTAGCGTGTGCGGAGGCTTCACGCTATTCTCCGCAGCATCCACTCACAACTCACCACACGCCCCACCAAGAGCAAGAACCACACATTATAGCAACCAGGAGGAGGTTACCCCATGTGACTCTACCCTCCCTATCAACCGGACCAATTTGGTTGCTTAGGAGACCTGGCTGGAGTCACTCAGCACGCCCTGGATTCGAACATGTGACTCCAGGGGTGGTAGTCAGCGTCAATACTTGCTGAGCTACCCGGGCCCTGACCAACCTTTTTTGAGGTTTCAGTCTTTCCCCGTTCAAATAGATAGGAGCTGCTCTGGCATGACTGGAAATGGCCTCCCGAGAGCATTCCAAAGATGGCCGACAGTGGACTGACTTTCTAGAAAGATTTTGGTTTAGATCAATAGAGGTTAAAATTGAGGTTACAGTGAGGCACTTACAATGAAAATGAATGTGGCCAATTTTGGAGGGTTTAAAGGCAGAAATTTGTAGCTTATAATTTTATAAAAGCACTTAAATGAATTCTTCTGTTAAAACTCATGTTTCTTTTTGTTTATTTACCTGTAAAGTTGTTTAAATTGTAATTTTTTACAGTCATTTTAGGGTTTTAGAGTTTGTTGACATTACATTGTCATGGCAACGAAGTAATAAAATTGTGTATAACTTTACACAGAATAGATTAGTAAGTGATTTTATCACACTAAAACCATGTTTACATGCATATTGTTTGTATCTTGTGGCTATAATTTTGAAAAAGTTAGTATTTAAACATTCAAAAATTGGTCCCTATTCACTTCCATTGTAAGTGCCTCACTTGAACCAAGATTTTTACCTATTTGAAGGAAAATCAAAATACTCTTTTTGTGTTAATATTATGCCACAAATGCTGTCGATTGAGCTTAACTTGTATTGAACCCGGAATATTCTCTAAAGCTTTCGTAAGCAAAATTATGTCAAAATAGTACATCAAATAAACAATAATTAGGTAATCCAAAAGTAATCAGACTGTTTTAAAATATACAATTCAAGAGATTATATTACTGTTTGCAATTTTAGTCATGTAATTTTAATCAGTACTGGATTGCAATTCTGAAGGAATCTACCAAGCACTGCTGACATGCAGACGGTACAATGCAAGTCTCTTGAGATTAAAAGCTGTCCATAAACTGACAAACAACTAAGACCCTCAAACAGACAAACTATGTAGGACAGTGTCTCGGCAGCATGAAATGGGTCCACACGCACAGGAAGACGGGCGGCGTCATGGCAGGACTCTGCTGGGGTCATTAGGGTTTCTGGATGCCTTTTAAAATGTCTTTAATTTCCTCCTGTCTGTCACACGGCCCTTCTGAATGACCTGTGGCATAAACGGCCATAAGCATGAAAAGAAATATATCTCTGGAGAAAACAACTCTCTTAAACTGCCCTACAGCATCATAGACGGCTCAGAATAGAATTTTTACACACTTTTCATTCCCATGTGAATGCACCACCATGTCTTTCGCAGCATATGGTTTTTAACAGTGTTTAACCAAATATTGTTCTTTTTCTTTTTTATGTTTTGGGAGCATCACTTCAATGCAAATTGAAAGTGGTAAATAAATGACACATAAATTGTGTACTGTTGTGTAATAGGATGTTCACCATGGAAACGGGACTCAGCAGGCCTTCTACAGCAATCCCAATGTCCTGTATTTGTCTCTCCATCGCTACGACGATGGGAACTTCTTCCCTGGCAGTGGTGCCCCTGATGAGGTGGGTATTATGGTGCCAAAATGAAATTTCTGTATTTTTTATTTTAGACTTTTGTCGATATTCAATCGAATATGCATTCTCGTTATTTACGTACTGGCTTTTTTCCTTCAGTTAAAGAAAATATTATTTCAAGCAAACAGCCATTTTTGCTGAGTGGATTAAAAAAAAAAATTATTGCATGAAGTAAAATACAAATAAAATCAATATCAAGTTAAATATACAGTAGTTCTTGTGAACATTTTGAGTGATGATTCAAATTAGTTTTGAACCGATTCACTGACATTTTAAATTGATTCATGGATATGATTAGAACTTAAATATAATGCCATTTTTGCTTCTGAAGTTTAATTCAGAGATGCTATCAAAGCCTTTTGCGAGGTGCAATACAAGGATGGACTGCGCAACTATTCGAATGACGCAGCCTTTAGGAAACTTAATTGAAATTCAAGGGGGTCTGGGTAGCTCAGCGAGTTTTGACGCTGACTATCACCCCTGGAATCGTGAGTTTGAATCCAGGGTGTGCTGAGTGACTCCAGCCAGGTCTCCTAAGCAACCAAATTGGCCTGGTTGCTAAGGAGAGTAGAGTCACGTGGGGTAACCACCTCGTGGTCGCAATGAGTGGTTCTCGCTCTCAATGGGGCGTGTGGTAAGTTGTGCGTGGATCGCGGAGAGTAGCATGAGCCTCCACATGCCGCGAGTCTCCGCGATGTCATGCACATCGAGTCATGTGATAAGATGCGCGGATTAACGTCTCAGAAGCGGAGGCAACTGAGACTTGTCCTCCACCACCCAGATTGAGGTGAGTAACCGCACCACCACGAGGACCTACTAGGTAGTGGTAATTGGGCATTCCCAAATTTGGGAGAAAAGGGGATAAAATAAATAAATGTTACATTTAATAAATTAAACAAAAGTGAAATTCACTGGCCGTCGTGTATGAAAAGTGAGCCGAACAACTCATGAAGTTGCACAAATCAATTCTAGAGCTAGTCCTTTAAATAAAAACTCATTACTTTGTGGCATCAGCTGTTGACGGATAGTTCACCCAAAAATTACAATTCTGTCACCATTTATTCATCCTCATGATTTTTCAAACCTGTATTACTAATGAGACATGCGTTGTTGCAACTTCAATAGAAATAAATCTCCCACATGTGACAGAACTCTTTTGCAACACACATTTAATTCAGTTTGTTTCTGTAGGTGGGCATCGGTCCAGGTGTGGGATTTAATGTGAACATGGCTTTCACTGGAGGTGTGGAGCCACCCATGGGGGACGCAGAGTACCTGGCAGCATTCAGGTAACACAATTACCCTCCAATATACCCTCAACATTTCCACCAAGATAGCTCTGTTTTGTGACGAACCCATTTCACTAGCTGAACCGCCTTTTATTCGGTAGAAATGTGTGAAAAGGGACCAAATTGGTCACTGGTTCCAACTCCATATTTGTATTTTCTTACTGTGTTATTTATTTTCGGAGTCTATATATATTACCACCAGCTGCACAGTCAGAGATCGTAAATGGGCACATGTGGCAGAGATTGGCCTGTATATGGCTGAATTTATCGCAAGGCAATGGCCTTTTATTGGATGGGCTCCCCCAGTGACCTTACAGCCAATTGAAGGACTCCGTTTCACCACAGCGAGTAACTAAAAAAAAAGGATATGTTGAATGACACAGCTTGAGGAGGTTACCAGCCACTTTGCTCTCCTTTCAATGTGAAGGCGGCAGAGATCGTACACTTTGGCTTGATGGCCTGGAGTCCACTAACCTGAAATAGGAAGAATATAACGAGCCTTTTAAAAGTCAGAACTTCGGCCACAGCATACACCTAACATTATATTTCGAAGAGAAACAATGGCTCTGTTCCAAAACCTAGTGAGCTGTCTTGATGTGTACTGCCCATAGGAAGCTACCTTCTAAGAGGCAATTCATATGTGTTTTTGCATACACCTGCACTGTTTTAAATTGTTTTTCTTTATCAAATTCTCTAGACTCGACGTCTTTGTTGTGTTGCCTCTTGCTGTTGTTTTTTTTTAGCATCCTCAAAAGAACACCCCCTTTTTTAGACACCAAGTCAGCTGTTAATTCTGGGTACACTAGTGTGTGTTGAGCATACTGGTGCACTATTGCTGCTATCGCGGTGGTGGTTGAGGACAGTTCACTGTGTAAAGCACTTTGAGTGGAGGGTTAGAAAAGCACTATATAAATGTAATGTTCATTCATTAATTCAACTGTTAAAAATGTGCCTCGAGACACCTGCAATTGTGGCACTGCATCTAGCTTTTGTGTGTGAATGTGTTCAGCGTGAACGGCCCTTGAGACAACATCCTAACTGAATGGAACCTCAGTTGAAACTGAAAGTGACCAATTTGGAACACTACATTGGCATCAACTATATGTGTCATACACCTAGTGCTCCTCATGTGAGTAATGTAGGGAACTTGATTCAATATGTATTTCAAAGAAGTTTGCCGTTAGCAAGTTGTTAAATAATAGCGCGATACTCTAATAAGTATACTCAAAATGCATGTTTCTGATAAAACTGAATCAAAAATATATCAAAACAAAATAGAAATGTGTCCAAGAAATAAAATGAAATTGCAACTAGCAAAACCCTTCATGAAACTAAAATTGAACTGACATTTTTAGCAAATTTGAAAATGGTATAAAAATAAAAACTCATTTGAAAATGCAAAACAATAATAAACTCATTGGTCATGTCCAAAATTAATACGTTTTAGCTAGGGTTACTCATCCACAGGGAAAAGGCGTCAAACTCTGCAGAAAAAGGACACTTGGAAAACACACTCTAGCACCGCACACTTGGAAAAGAGTGACGCTTGGAAACAAAAACAGATTAGTGTTGATGTGGCCTTAGAAGGGATTTGGAGCAGCCTTCAAGTCAGGAGCGTGCCTATTATGCTTAAAGGAAAATGTGGGTTCAATGCAAGAAATGACAACAAAAATTATTCTTTAAAAAAAAAGAGGCACTTACAATGGAAGTGAATGGGGCCAATCCCCAAACTATCAAATACTCACTGTTTCAAAAGTATAGCCACATGTTGTAAAACAAATACAGATATTAACATGATTGTAGTGTGAAAAAAATTACTTAATTACATTTTCTGTATGAAGTCATATATCCAATTTCACACATTTGTTGCCATGACGACATAAAGCCATAAACTGTAAAACCCTAAAAAGACGATTTTAACAACTTTACAGCTTAAATACAACATGAGTTTAAATAGGAAATTGAATGTAAGTGCTTTTATAAAATTCTCTGCTTCACATTTCTACCTTTTTTAAACAATCCAAAAATTGGACCGACTTGAGGCATGAGTCACAATCATTTTTGTGGTAATCAACACTATGCCACAAATGCTGTCGATTGAGCATAACTTGTATTGATCCTATAACATTCCTTCAAATATTACCTACAATGACAGCTCACTACATTTTGGATCAGAGCCAAAGTGAGTAGGCAAGCAGACGTTGACCAACTCAATGGTTTATTATCTCTTTTCTAACACCCGTATGACAGCCAAACGGTGTGAAAAGCCCCAAGCAAAACCTCATTTTCACAGCGATTTTCATGAACTCTAGACAGTTGCTGGAGAAATAGGGGCGAAGTTTCACAACAGTGTCTTGTAACAATTTGTATAAGCCCTGCTCATCTGTGAACTGTCCCTTTTATCTGTAACGGGGGCGGATGTGACTCTTTGATGATGCGCCAGTAAAGCTGAGCTCCATTAGCATCGGTGTTGTGGGCTATTAATAACCCCCTTCCCTCATAGCATGGGCGCACGGCCGATTCGAGACGCTCTTTGAAGAAGGGGCTCCATGCCCAACGCGTTCAGGCTGCTTCAGCAGGTAGACGGTTGAAATATGGCCCACGGCGGGTCAGTGATAAGAGAGGATAGGATTCGCTCATCCCTCTTGTTTTGCAATCCACCACCTCCCTCTGTTCAACCCAATCAGACACCTTGCCTACTCTTCTTCTGTCCGTTGTCGTAATTCTCTTTCCAACATATCTTCCTTTAACTCATTTCAACAGCCTTTCCTCATGCAGGGTGTAAGTCATACCAGCTGAGCCCGACCCATCTGCATCCCTGACCATCTGATCTCATGCATCAATACCTGTATTAAGATGCTCCGGAGTTGTCCGAATTCTGGCCATTGAGAATCATTGACATTAAAAGGTTTATTTAACTGTCGTCCATGTTGTTTGAAGGGAAATATATGAAAGAGAGAGACTATGTTCATTGTCGAGGTATCCACAAGCAGAACAGAAACTTTATTCCGCTTTGTTTTAACACAAATTTCTGCTAATTTCTTAGTTGTATTTTTTTGTAGAGTAAGTTGAATGAGTCTATACATGCCGGCTATTATCGTTTATCATTTACTGAAGTTAAACCCGTCCCTAAACTGCACATAAAAACAAACCATGATTGGCCACTTTTCATGTTGGTCTGATGATCTCTTCCTGTCAAAGTGGGTGGTTCTTAGCCAAAATGAGCTGCAAACTGGACCAGATTTTATGCCAATAGTCATTAGTCCGTCTACTCCGAGGATAGTGTTCGTACACATGAGCTTGAGTTTGAGTGCAGGGATGTGTTTATAAATGTGAGTGCTCTAATTCACTTAATCAACTCACAAGCGCACGTCTTGCCATCTCCTATACTCATACACTGGCACCAATCTTCACTCTGTCAGGCCATTCATACTGATTCATCAGTGGCTAGTACCTCCGCCATGCTCCTGCCTGCTTATGTCTTGGCAGGCATCTGCATTTATGGAACTACCCAGAATGCATGCATTCCCCAGTGGAGATGGCTGCTGTATTAGTGTAAACCATATTGTGTGGATTTGTCAAAGATGTCTCTTAGGTGGCCTCTAAGGAGCACCTCCTAGAACCTTAACGGATCAACAACAGCCCGTTGTGTGTTTAGATATTCAAGGCATACATTAATTAGTAGCTATAAACCAATAAATCGGCCATGCCAATTAATCAGCCAATATTTGTCCATTTGTGATTATCGCATCGGCCGATAACCATGTTCGCTTCACCATTTAACACAAGTGTTAACATTCCTTTGTGTCAGTTCCAAAATCTACCAATAGATTTGTCAGTGTATAGTAAACAAATGTTTGTTTTCATGATTTGTTGTTGTTTGGCCCTGATTTACTAAGGGTGTGTTGAGTGACTCCAGCCAGGTCTCCTAAGCAACCAAATTGGCCCGGTTGCTAGGGAGTGTAGAGTCACAAGGGGTAACCCCCTCATGATCGCTATAATGTCGTTCACTCTCGGTGGGACGCCTGGTGAGTCGTGCGTAGATGCCACGGTGGATGGCTCTATGTCTCCGTGGTAAGGCACTCAACGAGCCACA
Source organism: Xyrauchen texanus (assembly GCF_025860055.1). NCBI lineage: Eukaryota > Metazoa > Chordata > Actinopteri > Cypriniformes > Catostomidae > Xyrauchen > Xyrauchen texanus. Next base: position 39,315,205 of record NC_068293.1, on the reverse strand, counting down.
TGATAAGATGCGTGGGTTGACGTCTCAGATGCAAGGCATTCATTGATCGACTGGTGTCGTGAGGATTACATTTATGCTGCATAAATTTGACTATTGGATCGTTAAAGTGCTGGCACCCATTTACTTGCATTATAAGGACCTGACAGAGCTCTATCTTCTTTTAAAAATCTTTATTTGTGTTCTGCTGAAGAAATACAGTCATACACATCTGGGATGGCATCAGGGTAAGTAAATAATGAGATCATTGTCATTTTTCGGTGAACTATTCCTTTAAGACGGCACCTGTTTGGTGTACCCGTGCATATCGGCCCGCTTTGAGTACTGAAAAGCACCGCCGCTTAAAATATTTAACTATTTTATCTTAGACTAATAAAAGTTGAATAAGCCATTATGTTATCAGTTATAATTTTAAGTTAACAAATAACCGAATAAAACCATTATTTATTTATTTTTTCATGAGAAATAATTTAAGAATTCATGAATGCGTGTCATCGGGGGTATTCTGCGTATTCATCGTTCTCAAAGCCTTTGTTTTGCCACAATGACAGCATGATGCACTGCACAAATCAGACTCATATCTTTCATTCATATTAATATGCTCTTGCTGTTTTAATTTCTTAAATGATTTTTAGGCTTGATAAATCACTTTGCATGTGCAATTTAATTCATTTGCCATGACTCTGCCCATTAAATTGGGTTTTGCAAATTGGCCATCTGCCATCCTGCTCTCTAGAGATCGTATTGGCAATAGCCATTGAGAACCAATGTCGGTCAACCACTATTAATTAGTATTAAGTAGGGTTCCTTGGCAACCCACAACCTTGGCATTACTTGTGCAATGCTGCACCAGTTGAGCTACAGAAACAACTAAGCCATTTCTTCTTTCCTTCATTTGTGTTCATTCTTTCTTTTGTTCATAAATTATTTCTTTTATTCCCACTTATCACTTTCTCTCTTTATGCATACCCCTTTCTTGTTCACCTCTTTTTTTCGCTCCTCTTCCTCCACTCGCTGTGTTTCCTCCTCAGCTATGTTTTGTGGGCCTCTCGAGACAATGCAAGCCTTACAGGCAGCACCTTCTTTTGTAGACCCAGCCAGTGCCACATTACATTTGCAGGGGATCAACCCTGGGATGAAGAACGGAGGGGAAAAAAGATAAGAAAATTGGCTCTAATGAAAGCCAGAAGTCCAGGCACACTCACCATGAACTTGGAAACAGAAAGGAGAATTTAAGTTAATGCAAACCAGCTCTTTGCAATGCCAGATGACAAGGCTTTGAAGTGCCCCAACTCCTTACACCTTTACTCTTTGCATTCTTGCTTTTTTGGGGGGATGGGGGAGCAATTGGAAAAGGCTTTGAGACTGATAGATAGCCATGTGTTGCATTTTGTATTAATATTTAATTGTCTTCCTATAATCACAGGTTTCAGTCACATTGATGGTAACAGATTAACATGAACATAACCATAAAAACCTCAATGACAAAAGCACTATCTACTGTACATAAACCAACACAGTGGGCATTGAAGCAGCAGTGATGTTATTATGATGGATCTACCTTTTTTTTGGGGGGGGGGGGTTTACAAGTGCGGGATACCTCTCATCCAAACCGCTCTTGGCATGTTTCAGCTCTGGGATTAGGTTGGATCCACGAGTTTGGATCAGTTTTCGAGAGCAGTGTGAGTTCCTCATCCATGTAATTTGTCTCAGTCCATTGCAAGGAAATTTGTGCAGGCTAATGCTAATTACCATCCATAAATCCTGGCCTCCTCTCGCACGTCATGGTTGAGTCTTTCTCATCTGTGTGTCCACTATTTGGGTCCCCCTGGCAAACATGACAGAAAGTTTCCCTGAAGAAGGCTTTTTGGCGTGGGCAGTGGAAGAGGATTTAGAGCCAGTGAGATCTGGGTGGAGCAGATGAGCATCCAGAGAGTTGGATGTTGCTATTTGTCTTGTTCGTGCCATGAGAGGAAGACGTTTCCAGAGTGTTTGAGTGTGAGAAAGAGAGTTGAAATTATGGCAAATCCTAGACACATGATTTGTGTCCGAATTCATATACTTTCTTTGTATGTTTTGAATTCGTTGAAGACCTTTGATGGCTGCCGGCCTTGCCAAGATCTCGACATTTTATCGTCTGCTTAAAGGGATAGTTCACCCAAAAATGAAAATTCTCTCATGAAGTCATACTCATCCTACAGGCATCTTAGATGTGTATGACTTGCTGCTGCAGAACACAAATTAAGATTTTTAGAAGAATATTTCAGCTCTGTAGGTCCTCACAATGCAAGTGAATGGGTGCCAACATTTTGAAGCACCAAAATCCACATAAAGGGAGCTTAAAAGTAATCCATATGACTCCAGTGCTTAAATACATGTGTTCAGACACTATATGATAGGTGTGGGTGAGAAACATATCAATTTTTAAGTCATTTTCTATCATAAATGATACTCCCTGCCCAGTAGGGGGTGATATGCACAACAAATGTGAATCACCAAAAACACCAGAAGAAGAATGAGAAAGCGTAAGTAGAGACTGACTGAGCAGGGAGGAGAATTTATAGTAAAAATGGACTTAAATATTGAGCTGTTTCTCATCTCACCCACATATCACTTCAGTAGAAATGGATTTAACCACACAAGTTGTCAGGAGTACTTTTATGTTGCCCTTTTGTGTATTTTGGAGCTTCAAAATGCCATTCACTTGCATTGTATGGACCTACAGAGCTGAGATATTCTTCTAAAAATCTTCATTTGTGTTCAGCAGAAGAAAGAAAGTCATGCACATCTGGGATGGCATGAGGGTGAGTAAATGATTAGAGTATGTTCATTTTTGGGTGAACAAACCCTTTAAAGGTATACTTCACCCAAAAATGAACATCTGTGGTTGTTTTCTCACCCTCACTTTGCTCCAAACCCTTATGACTGACTTTCCTCGGTAGAAGGCAAAAGGGAAAATTTGAAAAGAAGTCCCATATGCAGATTTCTATACAGTGGCAGTTGATAGCAACTCATTTTAAAGTTTAAAAAGAAGCCAAAAGTGTCATAAAAGTAGTCCATGCGGCTCATGCATCATATTCCAAGTCTTCTTAAGGCATACGACAGGTTTTGGTGAGAAACAAGATGGCATTTAAGTAATTTTACAGTGATCTCTGCCATAGCGGTCCTTTTGTACAGTCATGAGTAAAAAGCAAAAGTAAAAACGTGAAGTCTTTCACAGTTAATTAGCTTACATTTACAATTGTTTCTCACCAAAACCTAATAAATGCCTTCAGAAGACTTGGAAAATGATGGACAAATTGGCTGGAAAATGTTAATGATACTTTTGGCTCTATTTTGTAAGCTTTAAAGTGAGACAACATCAACTGCCATTGTAAACAGGACATACTTTTTAAATTCCTCCTTTTGTGTTGCGCAGGTAATACGTTTTACAAGATTGAAGCAGCATGAGGGTGAGCAAATAATGACAGAATTTTCATTTTGGGTGAACTATGCCTTTAAATACTTCAGAGCTCATAAAAAGTGCACATTTTTGTAGACTTGAAATAATATCCACCTATTTTGCCCTTGAATTGACGTTAGTGAGAAAGTCCAGATATTCTCTATTTTCAATTGTCACTTGTGAACGTAGAGTCTAAACCCCTGTGTGCAGATATTCTCTTTGCGAGTTATCATTTACCAATCTGACTGTCAGGTGGACTGGAAGGTGCCCCTACATGTGAGTTCTGGAGGAATGTGATACTGTGTTCAGGTGCAACGTGTGAGGCCCCGGGGCCCTCTTTGTGGAGAGTGAGCTCAGGACTGATGATAGGTGCAGTGTGTGATGCATACTCACTGTCTGTGAAGGACCGTACTCACTGTCTCTATATAGGCAGGGCTTCCACGTTTATGGAAAAACCTTATGGGTAAAAATAATTCTGGGAATTTTCAAATTGTGAAGTCCATGCCTGGAAAAGTCATGAAATTTAGTAAATTATTATAATGGAAAGTTACATTTGCATTCATTCATTAAGTAGACGTTTTTATCCAAAGGGACTTTCAAATGAGGAATACAACAGAAGCGATTCATCTTAAGGAGGCAGAAATGAGATGAGCGCTCTAATACATGGATGCAAATTGCTCAGAGAAGCACAAGTAGAGAGGCAGGTGAGAGACAGTGGTGACATTTTTTGTTGTAGAAGATAGTATTAATAGGATTGTGTCAAGTGCTAGTGAAAGAGATAATTGTCTTTTAGATGTTTCTTGAAGGTGACTAGAGAATCAGCTGCTCGGTTGGGGTTTTGCAGATTGTTCCACCAGTGAGGTCCAGGAAAGTGATTTTGTGCCTTTGTGAGATGGCACCATAGACTTGAAGTATCAAGTGTAGGTAGGGGGGTATGAAGCCAGTGGTTGTTCTGTAAGTGAGTATCAATGCCTTGAACTTGATGCGAGCAACCAGTGCATTTTGATGAAGAGAGAATAAAGGGCTTTTGAAAAGCCAAATGGACTTGGGATTGTGAGAGTTTGGTGTAGCAGCCAAATACTGGTGCTGACACATGCAAGGTCAAAGTGATTCGGCTGAGGCCCTGTCTTCTCATGAGAAATGAGCCCTGGACTTCTCATCTCCGTAACCACATCTACAGATTGACGGCTGGTTTCGGTAATGCTCACAAGGGAGCTTGTCCCAAGTCCCTCATGGAAAAGGTCACACACACACACACACACACACACACACACACACACACACACACACACACGGCAGCCCAGGTGAAGACCTGTGGAAATTAGCATGATTTAATAGAGGGGCCTGTGATCTGGACCCAGTGTTACTATTTTTAAAGGAAAAATTCTCAAAAAAAGTCAAGAATAAAAATAATGTCATCATTTACTGACTTTCATGTTGTTCCAAAACTGTTTAACTTTATTTAGTGGAACACAAAATATGTTAGGCAGTATGTTATTCTCAGTCACCATTCACTTTCATTGCATCTTTTTTTTTTTTTCTTCTTCTTTCTCCATACAATTAAAGTGAATGGTGACTGAAATTTTTTTTTTAATTAGACAAAAATGACTCCTGAAACTTACTGTAATTAGATAAAAAATGATCAAAAATTAAGTTGTCTTTTTGATACATTACAACATTTTAAACCTTTACATCTGCCATCATTAAACATGATAATGGCACTCTCTGTTTATCTGTTTACTTTAGAGGGTTTTTTTGTTTTGTTTTTTGTTTGTAATGGTTTTGTGTTTTTTTTTTTGTTTAATTATTATTATTTAGATATTTTATTATTTGCCATTGTGGCTTGGGATTTCATTATTGTCGTCAAAAATCTAAAAAGATGTTGTTTAAAATTGTACTGGAAACCTGATACTAAACTAAAACATAGTAAAAACTAAATTGAAAGTACAAATTAAAGATAAAATATGATTAAAAAAAATAACGTAAACAATTCTAAACTGCAATAAACTTGGACCATAGACACTCATTTGGTTAGTGGTGATGTTTGTCTTGAAAGTGGCATATTGTAGTCTGATTTGGTTTGAGTGCTATGTAATACACAATGTGTGGTCCCTGCCAATGATTTATCGTTGTTTCATTTATTTATTTATTTATTTATTTTTTGGACGGCACCCACTTCTAGGAGGGATTCAGCCATGTTAGGTCATAAATCTCAGTATCCATGGCCTACTTAGTAAAACTGTGTTATATCTTTGCACTGATGCTGTCTGATTAATGTTTTTTTTTGCGGTGTGGGGAGTTGCAGTGGGAATGTGAGAATGCAAGCTTGCTCTTGTCAGCTAGAACATCATAAGGGAGGATGGAAGATTCTGGCTGCATGGTGGCTCTGTTGCTGTCATACCAAGGACCCTCTCAGTGTCTGTGGCTTCCCTCAGAGTGCCTGTGGCTTGTGTGTAAAAATCATAGAGCTTTAATTTACCCAGGGCCAGACTGGAGATAGGACTGAAGGAAGGTCTCATTAATAGATCTCCCAGCCTGAGATCTTTGCCTTAAACCTTTATGAAAGAAGATATCAATCCCTTTTGAAGACACAGCTGGTAATGATGTGGATATTTTGCATCACCTTTTTTCTTTAAGGGAATGCTTCACCAAAAATATGAAACCTCTGTCATTATTTACTCGATCTCATGTTGCTCCAAACCTATATGGGGTAATTTTTACAACAGAACACGAAAGAAGAAATTGTGAAGAGTCTTTACACAGGTCTTTTCCATACAACAATTTATAGTTACCAACTTTGTTATGTTCCATAAAAGTACTCTGTATGACGTATCCTCTATTCAGAGTCTTCTAAAGCCATACGATAGATTTGTCTGAGGAACAGACCAAAATGTTAAGTTGTTATTCACCGATAATCTTCCCCTCCAGTGAGATGTTAACTCAAGAATCGCTGCGATTGGAATCAATTAAATTAACTCAAAAACTAGATCAGTTTTCCGAACATTTATTATTTTGTATTTTTTTCTGCTGGTTCATTTGCAACTTATTAGAGGACAATTGTATTGATTATAAGAATGTAGCGCTCAAGTCTAGTGCGTTTCTCGTGTTTTTGTTTTTGTTTTTATCCTTTTTTGGAGCTTGACAGATGTTGTTTTTGAAGAAGACCTGCATGAATTTTCTTGGAAGTTCTCTGTTTATGTTCCACAGAATAAATAACACCAAATGGGTTTGGAACGACATGAGGGTGATGATAAAAATACAGAATTGTAATTTTGGGGTGAATTATTCCTTAATATTTCATCCTTACAGTTTCATGTTTTCATACGCTGTTTAGAAGACATTGTGTACTTACACGAGTCACTTCTGACTGTCAAAATAATATAAAGTGATTTTTAGCTTGTTTTGGATGCCCCTTTGCTTACAATCGTTGCTGCCAACTGCCCACACAGACACCATTGCTTTTTCTCCACAACTCTGAAAACACTACATACCTACTTTGTCCATGAGCTGTTACTTCAACTGGATTTCTGTGACGCAGACACTGTTATTCTCAAAGCCTGTTGAGGCCTTAGACCCCCTATATGCCACGCAGTGCAGTCAGCTGGGCTTGGTGTGGGCCTTTGGGGCGTAATTGAGGTGAGGTTAGGTAGTTTAGGATGGAAAATATGAGGCACAGCTGTGGCTCTTGGCCATCTTAAGAGCTGGGCATGTTGCCCTCTTGTGGTCAAAGAACAAGTGCCATATTCCAGAAGCCAGTGAATTTCCAACCACATCCAACCATAGCTGAAGTAAACTGTGCAACTGAGCACCACAGTTAACGCTATGCAAACAGCTATACAAAAACAGCTATACAAAAGAAACAGTCCCATACATAGTTTAGTTTCACATCGATCGAAATCTAGTAAGAACCATTCACAAACATGCCAAAAAGAGGCCTAATTTCTAGTGATACGTGGGGAAATACACAGGACATGTTCTTAAAAAATCGAATTAAATAACTTTTTTTTACTTTGAAAATGCGGTTGTGAGTCTTGAAAATCAGATCGCTTATAGAATGCGGTTGGCAGTCACATGTGTACCATATTTCGCATTCAAAAACAGATCTGACGACTGTAATTTGTTGCTTTATTAACATAGCCACTGTCTTTAAAACAAGACACTTGTGGTCCGAGACACACTAATACGCTGATAACTACCAAAAATTTGCTAAAACATTTGGTGAAAAAATGTCAGTGCAGGAAAAACCCTGACATTGGATAAGTCTGTAAGAACACCAGGAATGTGTTTACATGCAGAGCGAAATCGGGTTTATTTTTGGATTCATTGTTTATGCCCATACCTATACAGTATAAAGCCATTGACCTTTACCCCTATAATGCATTTACATGACCTCACACTTTTTCATCTTAAGCATTATCATGTAAGAATGTGCATGTAAATTAAAAAATGACAAAAAAACAGTTTAAGCATTAACCAATTGGCACGCGTAGATTTTTGTCCATTAGCCTGATTTCATGTCCGGATGTAAACACCTTAACCGCCATTCTTACCGGTGTTGTGTGCATGACTGTTTACGTTAAGATGCAATTTTATTAAAAAAAATAAGATCTCAAGTAAGTGGGGCCTGGGAAGCTCAGCGACTATTGACGCTGACTACCACCCCTATAGTTGCAAGTTCAAATCCAGGGTGTGCTGAGTGACTCCAGCCAGGTCTCCTAAGCGACCAAATTGGTCCGGTTGCTAGGGAGGGTAGAGTCACATGGGGTAACCTCCTCATGGTCACTATAATGTGGTTCGCTCTCGGCAGGGCACCTGGTGAGTTGTGCTTGGATGCCGCAGAGAATAGCGTGAAGCCTATAATGTGCTATGTCTCGACGGAAACACGCTCAACAAGCCACTTGATAAGATGCAGGGACTGACGGTCTCAGACGTGGAGGCAGCTGAGAATCGCCCTCCACCACCCAGATTGAGGCGAGTCACTACGCCACCACTAGGACTTAGAGCACATTGGGAATTGGGCATTCCAAATTGGGGAGAAAAGGGAGAGTCCTTGGTAGGAATCGGCATATTGCTGTGCATGTAAACGCACTGAGTGTTTACTGTTGACAGTGTAACCATGGTAACAATACATTTGAATGCAAGTTGAAATATATTTAGACCTTGATGATTACACCATAAACCTCTACGGTAGGGAATCTTCATTTACACATCACTGCCATAGAGTCACAACCATCCTTAAATCCAGTCTGTCATATCAACTACACCTACACACATTGCAGCAAAGAGCAGCCAAGCCTCCCTCGCCACCAAGCCCAGTTACATATCCAGTTTCTGTCCAGCTGCAGTTCAGAGAGAGAAATCTGTCATCTTAATATAGCCTCACAGCTGTGAGCCCAGAAAGAATGCAGGGCCTGGCCGCAGTCATAAACTCAAGTCAGAATATCCTCCAGCCTAATCAATGTGCATGTCGTCGTCTTCCGAAGTGAGCTTTGACGACCCCTACAAATCCCGATCTTCTATGCCAAGATAAACGGAATCGTAGTGTGCTTGCATGTGTTTATGTATGGATGTGTGCACTGTATGTGTCTTACAGACAGCTACAACTGATGGGATAGTTTTCACGGCATGCACACTCCCCAATCATGTTGTCATATGACCTCTGCCGAGCTCCAGGTCAGCGAGTCCAACGGCTGACTGCGCAACAGGCAATCTTGGTTAGGAATTGAGACTTGACCTCAGAATGGGCCGTTAACAGGGCTGGACTGGTAATCTGGCATACCGGGAATTTTCCCGGTGGGCCAACACACTTTTGGGTCGATCAGGGGCGTAATGGCCATCAGGAGAACCGAGCGGGCCGGTGGTTCGGCCGTGAAACCTCCAGTGACCGCAGTTCAGTCCAATTAATTAATTATTTAGACCATAATTGATTATTTAGATGTGGATTCATGGAAACGATCTGACTCAAAAGAACAATTCAGTTAGACATTGCTACTTCTGAAATTCATTCTCATAAATGCACCATGGAAAACTATGGCAGATGTCACTATGGCAGATTTTCAGTGAATAATGACTTAAATTTAGGTCTGTTCCTCACATAAAGTTATTCATTGCTTCAGAGGACTTGGAATATAGTGTACAATAGTACTTTTGCATCCTTTTTGCTTGAAAGCTTCAGTCCTCTTTTATTATTATTATTATTATTATAGGAAAAAGAGCAACCAGAATATTCTCCATAATTTCTCCTTTTGTGTTGCATGGAAGAAAGAAATCGAATGGGTTTGGAATGACATGAGAGTGCATTAATGACAGATTTTTTATTTTGAGTGAACTCTCCCATTAATAAGACTTCCCTGTTTGACACTGTTTGTACCTTTGTGCTTTTTTTTTCATTTAATAGAACGGTGGTCATGCCAATTGCCAATGAGTTTGCTCCAGATGTTGTGCTGGTTTCTTCTGGTTTTGATGCTGTGGAGGGGCATCCATCACCTCTGGGAGGATACAAGCTAACGGCCAAATGTAAGTATTTTCTCTCTTCCCCTGCACTTAGGAGGAATCTCATGGGATAAAGTTGTCTTTAGGCTTCAGTGCAATAAAATGAGCCTGCCTCTGTCCCTCTCTCTCTCTCTCTCTCTCTCTCTCTCTCTCTCTCTCATTCTCTCTCGCTTTTTCTCTCTCATTATTCATGTCTAAAAGCTTAATTGCAGTCAAATTTATCATGCGCTAATGCCACAAAAATAAGAGGCCACATTATTGCACCAGGCACTATCCAAGAAAAGGTATAAAACAGAGTCTGAAACCTTTTTTTTTTTTTTGCAACCACTTGTCTAAATACAGATTAAACCCCAATTTCTTCATTATTACTGTTGAGAAACTTTAAGTTATTTGATCATTTTGTCTGTGTTCACTCATGGTCACTATAATGTGTGGTTCTTGCTCACTGTAGGGCACATGGTGGCCCTACAGTGCATGGATGCTGCGGTGAATAGCATGGGCCTCCACACGCACTAGGTCTCTTCGGTGACTCGCTCAACAAGCCACATGATAAGATGCGCGGATTGACGGTCTCTGATGCGGAGGCAACTTAGATTCGTCCTCCGCCACCCGGATTGAGGCATGTCACTACGCCTTCACGAGGACTTAGAACGCAATTTGGGCATTCCAAATTGGGGAGAAAAGGGGACAAAATCAAAAAGAAAAAAAAGGGACACAAAAGTATCATTGAATTAGTCCATGTAGCTACTACGTCATACCAAGTGTTCTAATGGCATACGAGAGGTTTTGGTGAGAAACAGCCTGAAATGTAAGTCATTTTTAAAGAATTTAAAAAGCACTGCATGTTCTCGTTAACATGCATACTGCTGTGAATTAGCTTCTCTTATAAATGTTCAGTGAACGTCAAGATTTCCACTGAAAAATCCAAAAGTGATCGTATGTCTTCAAAAGACTTGGGATTTGATGCATGGACTAACTTTTTGATACTTTTAGGTCCTTGTTTAAACTTTAAAGTGAGTCGCTATCCACTGCCAAATGTATTGAAAATAGGGACAGGGATAATCATAATCAGTTTTTGTTCCACATAATAAAAGAAAGTCATATACACTCACCTAAAGGATTATTCGGAACACCTGTTCAATTTCTCATTAATGCAATTATCTTATCAACCAATCACATGGCAGTTGCTTCAATGCATTTAGGGGTGTGGTCCTGGTCAAGACAATCTCCTGAACTCCAAACTGAATGTCAGAATGGGAAAGAAAGGTGATTTAAGCCATTTTGAGCGTGGCATGGTTGTTGGTGCCAGACGGGCCGGTCTGAGTATTTCACAATCTGCTCAGTTACAGGGATTTTCACGCACAACCATTTCTAGGGTTTTCAAAGAATGATGTGAAAAGGGAAAAACATCCAGTATGCAGCAGTCCTGTTGGTGAAAATGCCTTGTTGATGCTAGAGGTCAGAGGAGAATGGGCCGACTGATTCAAGCTGATAGAAGAGCAACTTTGCCTGAAATAACCACTCGTTACAACCGAGGTATGCAGCAAAGCATTTGTGAAGCCACAACACGCACAACCTTGAGGCGGATGGGCTACAACAGCAGAAGACCCCACCGGGTACCACTCATCTCCACTACAAATAGGAAAAAGAGGCTACAATTTGCAAGAGCTCACCAAAATTGGACAGTTGAAGACTGGAAAAATGTTGCCTGGTCTGATGAGTCTCGATTTCTGTTGAGACATTCAGATGGTAGAGTCAGAATTTGGCGTAAACAGAATGAGAACATGGATTCATCATGCCTTGTTACCACTGTGCAGGCTGGTGGTGGTGGTGTAATGGTGTGGGGGATGTTTTCTTGGCACACTTTAGGCCCCTTAGTGCCAATTGGGCATCGTTTAAATGCCACGGCCTACCTAGAGCATTGTTTCTGACCATGTCCATCCCTTTATGGCCACCATGTACCCATCCTCTGATGGCTACTTCCAGCAGGATAATGCACCATGTCACAAAGCTCGAATCATTTCAAATTGGTTTCTTGAACATGACAATGAGTTCACTGTACTAAAATGGCCCCCACAGTCACCAGATCTCAACCCAATAGAGCATCTTTGGGATGTGGTGGAACGGGAGCTTCGTGCCCTGAATGTGCATCCCACAAATCTCCATCAACTGCAAGATGCTATCCTATCAATATGGGCCAACATTTCTAAAGAATGCTTTCAGCACCTTGTTGAATCAATGCCACGTAGAATTAAGGCAGTTCTGAAGGCGAAAGGGGGTCAAACACAGTATTAGTATGGTGTTCCTAATAATCCTTTAGGTGAGTGTAGGTTTGGAATGACATGAATTAATTAAATTTTTTAAGTAATAAAACACAGTGTATTGTATTCATGGAATATGCCACCAGTCATCTTTTTTCATTCTTCCGGATCCCTGATGTTTTTTTCCTTTTTCACATCTGCGCATAACATCAAGATGGCGTTCCAGGCATGTTTCTAAATTAAACATTTAATTGTAGTACACTTGTTATTGGTGTCCAAAAGGGTGCTTTTATCCTGTTAGTGGGCTCTGCTTACATCTTCAAGCTGGCTTTTATAGATTACATCTCCTAGTGAAGGCTGAGAGTGCTTGAATGCATGCACACTAAAGTACAAACACTGTTCTGCTTTTGCAGGGAGCGGTATTCTGCTACTCTTAAAACATTTTCTAAGAGTCTAAAGAAAGACAGGTTCTCCAGTCTGAATTGGTGACATTCCTGCCTATAAACGTAACTTTAAATCAGATTTCAGCCACCTGCTGATCTTAGGACAGCCCAATGACCTGTGACAGCATTGATTTTCTTTTTCAAGCATGCATATCTTAAAAAAGATACACATAAGGAAATAAGCAGGGCACTGGGCCAAAATAGCCCATACTTTAGTTCACCCAAAAATGAAAATTGTCTCATCATTTACTCACCCTCATGCCATCCCAGATGTGTATGACTTTTTTGCTTCTGCCTGACACAAAGATTTTTAGAAGCAACTTCTCAGCTCTGTAGGTCCATACAATGCAAATAAATGGTGACCAAAACTTTAAAGCTCAAGAAAGCACATAAAAGGCTGTTTAAAAATAATCCATACGACTCCAGTTGTTTAGGAAAAGTAATCACGCTTCAAATCATGCTCGCCAAGATTTATGGTGAAAAAGGAGTTATATTTTGGTCTGTTCCCAGCTAAATCAATTGGATCCAGTAAGAAGACATGCATTTTACCACTGGGGTCGTACAGATTACTTGTATGCTGCCTTTATTGGCTTTGTGGTCCTTCAAAGTTCTGGCAACCATTCACTTGCCATTGTATGGACTTACAGAGCTGAAATATTCTTCTAAATAGCTTTGTTTGTGTTCTGGAGAAGAAAGAAAGTCATACACATCTGGGATGGCAAGAGGGTAAGTAAATGATTTAATGAATTTCATTGTGGGTGAACTATTCCTTAAAATGATTTTTTTAGTGCCTTTATAGACATTGTAGTGACCTGTAGCTGTAAGACATCTGTATTGTTGAATTGTATGCTAATATGCAATTGTTTTTGATAAAAAAAAAAGAAGCTAAAATCTGCTATTAAAACATTCCCAGCATCTCTGATCTAACATGAGGATCGGCCAATTATTTTAAACGTAGTCTTGCAGAGAATTTATTATTTGATCTTGTGCATTATTCACTGCTTCTTTTGTCTTTGATTTGACTTTATATGTATAACAGCCAAAATTGTTCCTATTTAAAATGTATTTAATTTAATTGATTGAATTGGAGCATTTTGATGGTTAAACAAAAAAGCCCTAGAAGTGTCAATAGCTGGACCTCATATATATATATATATGCACTGCTGTTCAAAAGTTTGAGGTCACTTAATCATTCTTCATTATTATAATTTTTTCACATTTTAGAATAATAGTGAAGTCATCAAAATTATAGAATAACAGAAATGTAACTATGGGAATTAAAAAATCCAAAATAAATAAAAAAATATGTTGGCATCCAGTTCTTTTGAAAAAAAAAAAAAAGTCTCTTTTTACACTTTTTAACGTTTTTTTTTTTTTTTGTCAGTACATCATTGTCCGCAAAAGAAAGACAGAAAGATTTCCATATCACACAAGTATATAACAGCTAATTCTGTGTTGAATTGAAATGGGCTGCTCAACTCAAGCTGTGTTTGCCACTGAGGGCGCGAGCGCAATGCAGGTTTGTTAGGGCTACGCTGCTCTGGTGAGAGGACCGGTGGTTGTCCCGTTCTGCTCTCACGCTGCGGCCGGTGGATGCGCTGCACGGTTTAATCCTGATGGCTGGTCCATACTTGTATCCCAGTCCAATAGTGGCAGAACAATAATTTCTTCATTGTTGATATGAAACACACACCTGACACTCAGTGAGATGCTGGCAAGTTTCCATTCTACTCTTCAGCAGTAGAGTAGAATGCATGGGAAAACAGGAATATTTTCAGAAATCTATAACATGATAAACATGCATTAAAATAGTCATATCTTTAGTATTTACACAGAAATTCACTTGTCTACTTACCCACGACACAAAAGCATCTTGTCTGTCAATATTTCTGGTCTCTAATGATTTGAATGCAGAGTCAGAAATACTCCGATTCAAAATGTGCACGTCACGATAATGTAAAGTTTAGTCACACTTTAATTACAAAACAACTAATTTAATGTTACTTCATCACATTATCTTAACCCCTGATAAAGGATTTCATTCAGCCCTTTGTAAAAGGTTCCTGAGCTGGCAGCAGCTGATTCAATATGAACTTGTTAAGTCTTGGATAAAAAACAAATATGTCTTATCCTTAAGTGTCCAAATGCCATTTTTCTATCCATCCTGCTGGATGTTTGTTATTTCTGTCATCGACCGAGTCTCTCATCATGGAATATGCATGTGCTCATGCGTACGTGAATGTCATTTTCATAGATTTTGATGAGGCTTTTGTATGTGGAATAATTAGAGAACATGTTGTGTAGTTTTATCAAAGGAAATGTAATGCTTCTAATTAAAGAAATATTTTACAATATTCATATATTCATCTAAGAGAGCCCTATACTAAGAGTCAGATGCACAGCTGCCTGGAGCCAGAATACTAAGACACATTTATTAAAGTTAAACCTGCCCTGTATTATATGTTTAGGCCCTGTAAATCCAGCGTACCATCTCTTTAGAAGGAAAAAATGTGATGTAATACTCCCTCTCTCTGTCTTTTCTTAATTCTCTGGCTCCTTTGATCAAAGGCCAGCAACTAGAGTTTCTGGGCGAGCTCTAACCCCCACTTGCATTTCGTGTCTCCCCATTGGCAGGTTTTGGCTACCTGACCAAGCAGCTGATGGGACTGGCCGGTGGCCGGCTGGTGCTTGCCCTGGAGGGGGGTCACGACCTCACAGCCATTTGCGATGCCTCTGAAGCATGTGTTTCTGCTTTGCTTGGAAACGAGGTAAGAGCAGACTGCAGATCAGATGGGAGGAATGGATATGGCTTTGGGAATGGGGGAAAAAATGGAGGGATTTCACAGAATGACAACACCCTCCAGGGCTCAATAAAAAGGATTTTTTTTTTCTGTTGGTAAATTAGATTTTGTCTTGCCCTGGCAACATTTTCACTGGCCTTAAAGGGGTCCTGGCATGAATATTTTTTATTTTATTTGTCTCTATATGTACTTATTTCCTGCCAAAATGCATTTATTTCCTTCTTTAGAAAGAACAACATACTAGAACAAAACAATATGTAACAGTGATGCTTTATTAACATTTTCCGAACTCCACAGTACAAAGACGGTAATGGGTACAAAGTTGAAATTATGTTCAATTTGAGCGGAGCATCAACTGACTGTGTCAAACAGAATCTAGTGTCAAATCGGTATGTCTTAATTGCGATTTAGGAAAATGAACACGTTATACATTTTTAATTAATTGCATGCGTTAACGCGTTAATGCTGACAGCACTAGTTAGTAATGTTTTCTGCACAAAAGCCGTCATAATATAGCATTACGTAACACTTTTCCAACCCTGCCTTTGGCCCTCTGTCTGAAACACTTGGTTTTCTGTGTACTGTACCTTCAAGAGACGCCCACTTGTTTGATTGGCTATCATTGAAAAGAAAATGGCCTCCTGCCAATACAAGTGTAGAACTGTATTTCTTTCCAAGAATTAAACAATGAAAACTTGCGAGCAATTTATGAAATCCCCTAGAAGCACTCAGTGCAGGCAATCAATGATATGAGCGTACTGTATGTCACAACTTAATTGTAAAGCACACAGTCAAATTACAACAATTGTTTGAATGAAGTAACAATAGAAAACTGAACAAAATTATCACACTGTTTCTCCCCAAGATTTCTTGATATAAAACAGTGTAAATAGTTCAAACTAACACAATTTCATACATACAGTGGGTACGGAAAGTATTCAGATCCTTTGTTCAGTATTTAGTAGAAGCACCCTTTTGATCTAATACAGCCATGAGTCTTTTTTGGAAAGATGCAACAAGTTTTTCACATCTGGATTTGGGTATCCTCTGCCATTCCTCCTTGCAGATCCTCTCCAGTTCTGTCAGGTTGGATGGTAAACGTTGGTGGACAGCCATTTTCAGGTCTCTCCAGAGATGCTCAATTGGGTTTAAGTCAGGGCTCTGGCTGGGCCATTCAAGAACAGTCACAGAGTTATTGTGAAGCCACTCCTTCGTTATTTTAGCGGTGTGCTTAGGGTCATTGTCTTGTTGGAAGGTGAACCTTCGGCCCAGTCTGAGGTCCAGAGCACTCTGGAGAAGGTTTTCGTCCAGGATATCCCTGTACTTGGCCGCATTCATCTTCCCCTCGATTGCAACCAGTCGTCCTGTCCCTGTAGCTGAAAAACACCCCCACAGCATGATGCTGCCACCACCATGCTTCACTGTTGAGACTGTATTGGACAGGTGATGAGCAGTGCCTGGTTCTCCACACATACCGCTTAGAATTAAGGCCAGAAAGTTCTATCTTGGTCTCATCAGACCAGAGAATCTTATTTATCACCATATTGGAGTCCTTCAGGTGTTTTTTTAGCAAACTCCATGCGAGCTTTCATGTGTCTTGCACTGAGGAGAGGCTTCCGTCGGGCCACTCTGCCATAAAGCCCTGACTGGTGGATGGCTGCAGTGATGGTTGACTTACTACAACTTTCTCCCATCTCCCGACTGCATCTCTGGAGCTCAGCCACAGTGATCTTTGGGTTCTTCTTTACCTCTCTCACCAAGGCTCTTCTCCCCCGATAGCTCAGTTTGGCTGGACGGCCAGCTCTAGGAAGGGTTCTGGTCGTCCCAAACGTCTTCCATTTAAGGATTATGGAGGCCACTGTGCTCTTATGAACCTTAAGGGCAGCAGACATTTTTTTGTAACCTTGGCCAGATCTGTGCCTTGCCACAATTCTGTCTCTGAGCTCTTCAGGCAGTTCCTTTGACCTCATGATTCTCATTTGCTCTGACATGTACTGTGAGCTGTAAGGTCTTATATAGACAGGTGTGTGGCTTTCCTAATCAAGTCCAATCAGTATAATCAAACACAGCTGGACTCAATTGAAGGTGTAGAACCATCTCAAGGATGATCAGAAGAAATGGACAGCACCTGAGTTAAATATATGAGTGTCACAGCAAAGGGTCTGAATACTTAGGACCATGTGATATTTCAGTTTTTCTTTTTTAATAAATGTCCAAAAATGTCAACAATTCTGTGTTTTTCTGTCAATATGGGGTGCTGTGTGTACAATAATGAGGAAATAAAATGAACTTAAATGATTTTAGCATATGGCTGCAATATAACAAAGAGTGAAAAATGTAAAGGGGTCTGAATACTTTCCGTACCCACTGTATCAAGCAAACACATGCAGATGACACATTAGAATTACACTTGTTACTCAAGTTTCTTTGAATAGCCTGAATTCTTGGTTCTCAGATGTTCTCTTTCCTCCATGAATCCAAAGAATCCAAACATTTATCCCCATATTGATTCGTTCAGGAACTTATGAATTAGTAATTCAATCCTAACGTTGGAATCTTTAGGAAGGTTATGCAGAGATACAGTTTTATTAAACATTAAGATTTCTTTAAAGGGCAAAATCTCCAAAACATAGAAACATAACTTTACAACTTGCAATAAATGCTTCAAATTATACAGATATATAATGTAACTCCATACAGGACACTTGACAGGACACTGTCAGAAAGGAGCCGTGAATACTTTTTTTTTTTTTTTTCTCCAGACAACATGTCAAGTTAAAAATACATGTTCAAGTTCAAGTCCCCTGTATTGTTTTCCTGTCTGCTGCGCTTCATTTAATGCAAGAACGCATCATCTGGGTGTGCTCCCTTGAAAATACAGTACAGTATATACTGAATTGACAGCATAAATGCAGCACCGGCCCGATTGTTCAAGTGACGGTTCCTTTAACTGGCCCACCTCCTCACACTGGCCTCGGGTCTTCAGGCCATTCTTATTGTCCCACCCTGCCCTCTATCCTCCCACTCACTTTTAGTATAGGGTGTCACAGACTGGATGTTTGTCAGGGTGTGTAGTTAGAAGCACTCCCTTTGTGTTGGCCAACCACCAAGATTCAGCGATCACAGTCCAGTCTGAGAGAGCGAGGGAAAGAATAGCTAACAGATCACTGTCTGCACACAGAAAAACAAGACAAATAATGCTGTTGGGGATGAATCATCCACTTGACTCTTTCAATCATTTCTTTGCTTTTCTCATCTCCCATTTTCTCGTGCTTTGTCCCTGTCATTGCTGTCTTTCATTCAAGGCCTTTCTAACTCTAAATCAAATATACTCTCCTTTATTTTATTTGTTCTGTCTGTTTCAACTCCTCAAAGTGGAAATTGTGTTCAGGAGTTTAGTTTTACACTTGTATTTAATATGTGTTCTCCGCAGGAATTTATAGAGCCCTCTTTGTAGAGCTGACTTTATAAAAATAGAGTGGTCAGTCATACTGTGTGTGATGATGTATTTGACAGAGTTGGATGCTAAAAACAGTTCTAAGTGAGTTTAAAGGCTTTCGAAATGTGCGTATTTTGAGAGATTGACACGCAGCAACCCAAGAGTATGCCATACAGCGTTTATTTTAATCGGTTAAAATTAATACTTCACCCAAAAATTAAAATCTGCCATCATATACTCACCTCCATGTCATTCCAAACTCATTACTTTTTTTTTTTTTTTATTAATATTGCAGTTCGTATAGTCAGTGCAATAGCATTAAAGTTTAAAAAAGGACCCAAAAGTATCATAAAAGTAGCTTGTGCATCATATTCCAAGACTTCTGAAGGCATATGATAGGTTATAGTGAGAAACAATCTGAAATTTAAGTAGGTTAAGAGAGAACCTGCTGGAACTATTCACACTGGCACAATGTGGCTCTTAAAAACTCTTTCAATAGCATCCAGTCTCTAGAATACAGGGCTAACCGGTGTGAGTCCCATCGTTTAAACTTGCGTCGAGTTTATACGGCTTCCCAGAGGCTAGCTGTAGCGGACCACGGTAATAAAGCACCTAGCACCGTGAGGAATGGTTTTGCCACTTTTACCGCCAGATGAGAGAGGACGGGCCTCATTTCTGGTGTTATTGTAGCTCTTGAGACAAGCCTGTGAATACATTCCTGAAACAGTAAAAAGTTTGCTGGCTCGACTCCATGTGGAATTCTGGAGATGAGGAGAAAATAACGGGTACAATTAGACAGGGTGTTCTCTGTGTTACTTGTGTACCAGGAATTAGATGTACAGATATTATGTGGGGCGTTGATGTATTTTGGGGGGCTTTTTGCCACATTTTATTGATAGACTTAGTTGTACGGAGAGATAGGAAATAGGAAAGGTAAAAGAGAGACATGCCCCTGCCAGACTTGAACCCAGGTCAATGTTTGCCAGATTCATGCATGCAATGATATTGTTTCTGCAACATTCATGATAATCCAGCATGCATTGGCATGAATAATGAAAACAAGTTTAGGGAAACACTGGCCTGCCAACTAGTCAACTACTTAACTAGTCAACTAGTAAAAATGAGTCGTGCAACTCCTTGAGACAAGAGTGGCGGGCTGCCTTTTCTTTTACCCGTAAGGCACTGAGTGCCTCCACAGCTGTAAGTCAGAAACTATATACACTAACTGAACTGGACCTTAGAGGGGAAACTGCATACTGGCGGTCTTAATGCAATAACCATAATCGGTTTACCTGTGCCAGTGTATGCCTTTTACTCAGGTCATTGGAACGGTGAAGGCAGACTGGGAGTCTGGAGTCCTGCCTGCTGCTGCCTTCATCTCCAATTTGCCCCATGGAAAGGTTTGTTGTCATTGCATGAAAAGCAGAGGAGACAGAGGTATTGAGCAAACAAAACTGCTTGGTAAAAGCCTGTTTAAATACAATTTTAGCTGCCTATAGATGAAGTTACTGTTTACAATCAAATGTTAGGCAGCAGCACCTCTTAAATCACAGAAAAGAACTGTGTTCGATGGCCGCTTTGCTTGCAAAAATGCCCACAAAGTGCTGTTTGTTGGGCATATTGTACCTAGTTTAAACTTGTTTTGCCAGCAGTTCAGAAAGAACCTACATTTATTTATGCACTGCAAACCATAGATATCCATTTACTACGTTATTACATTATATAATGTTTAAAAGATGATTAAATCTGCTTCCACCATTGAAGTCTGCTTCTCAAAAGAATCCAGAAGCGCAGTTGCCTGCGGTGTGACATCATGGGTATTTGATCTATAGAGTGGACTCCCTGGAGAGATGTTCAGAGGGGGGCTCAAAGTTAAAGCGGCGTCTCACGCTTGCCCTCTCTTCTCTTTTAGCTTTCAGACACTGACAAAGCAGCCCATCTGAAAGCAGTTAGTTTCACACCTCTCGTAGACAGGGTCAATGACGGCAAGAGAGACAGAGCCTGACTCAAAGTAATCAAAGGAAATTGGGAACCACAATGTACAGAGGAAGCGTATGCCATAAACAGGGTCTAAAAACGGTTCAAGGAATAAAAACGAAAAATGAAAACGAACAACATTTTTTGCAGAATCTAACCGAAATTGGGAACAAAGTGATTTTCAATTGTTTCGGAGTGAAAGCGTTATTTTTAAATGCTAGTAACGGGTAAATGTCTTCAACTACACCACTTCACGTTACCCCAAAAAATGAAGCATGTGCTACTTCAGTGATACTGAAGGAAACGGCTACATCACACATTTCTTTGCCTAATTGCCCATTGTGGATGTCGTATTCCATGAGTGAAGCCCTTTTTATCAACTATGTATCATTACTACATGCACTGTACATTCACTGCTGATCCAGATACATGGAAAACATTATTAGAAGTAAAAAGTACATGTCTCAATTGTTTCCAAGTCTTCACTGAATTATTGTTAGATATGATGCATCTGCTTCGTGATACTGATTTGAGGCTGCTGGGTTTTGACTGAGAAGCAGATCTGTAATTAAAATGCTTTACCGTTAATTAACTGTATGCTTGTTATGATTTCTATGCTGATAAATAGGGCTGCAACTAGCGATTATTTTGATAATCGATTAATCGAACGATTATTCAACTATTCAGCGATTAATCATTACCTCTTAACCGATTATTCAGCTTGTGCCCCGACTTAAAAGGTTGTATTAAACGTGCTTATCAACAATAAAGAGGACAAAACCATCTTTTAAAAATACCTCTAAATGACATCACTAAATTAAAAGGGAAAAAAAATACTTTATTTTTTTTAAGTTTCATTCAGTAAAGAAACTCACTGCAAAAAAAAGTCCTATTGTTTTCAAGTGTTTTTGTCTTGTTTTCCTTTTTAAAATTGTCTAAAATTCCTTAAAACAAGATACATTTACTTGATAAGCAAAATATTAGATATTTAGACTTGCTTTAACAGGATGTATCTATGTATTTTGTATATAAGTGTATTTGTTTAACTTGGTTATACTTCTGCGAGTGCAGTAAAGACAAAATATACTTATAGTCAAGATCTATTCTCTAAAAACACATCTAAACATCTTACATGCTGCTTCTCCGGTGAATGCATCTTTTTTAGATTTTTATATATTTACAAATATTTGTGTTTTTAATATTAGATTCAGTTTTCTTCTGCTGTATAACTGCTGAAGAAAATGTGCATTGTTTTAAAGGAGTTTTAGATATTTATATTGGAAAACAAGCCAAAACAAATCAAAAACGTATTTTGTTGCAGTTTACAATTCGGCAAAAACTACCCTCTCTCACCTTTCTGTTCACTTCAATCCATCTTTAACTCACAAAAAAACAAACTCTCTCGTATTAATAAAGCTGTGTATCGCCAATTATTTTTACAATAAGAAATGCACAGTTACATATATTATGATTCAGTTAGTCATAGCCATCACGTTATAATCTAGCTGCATTAAGCGCACATAAACCGCACATAGAAATGCCAGTTTCGGAGTTTGTATTTATTTACATGACCTGCTTCCGTATTATTTTAACTTTAATAACGCTATAACAAATTAAATATAACTTCATTTAAGATGTAACGTCGGGGTGTGTAAAGATGCTTGACACGCAAGTTTTGCTTCAGCGGAGTGGCAGCTCCACTTATTCCACAACGAGATAGCTTCTGTATTTACTTATTTGGTATTGTTGCATTATAATTCCCTCATACTTTGTGATCTACATCACCTGAAGCTGTTTGTAATGTTTAGAGTGCATCTGGACTGTAATCTGTGTAATTCTTCCTCTCCTCAGTCAGCAGTGAACAGCAGTGCTGCTATCGCGCATTATCGTTAGAGTTTATTGTGATCTCATGCTACGTTAAATGAGCTCAAACGACTATTCGACAGTGAAAATTTTTGTCAACAATTTTTTATTGTAGACATTGTCGAAAACATGGACTACACGTTTCAGCCATACTGATAAATCCACCACACAAGAAAATATTTCATTGCTTATTTTTGCTTATTTTGGTTTGGCAAGTGGCTTATTTTGGGCTTGTTTTTCCAGACCAGGATGCTTGTTTCTCTTGTGAGATCTGACAACACTGCAACTGGTATTTCACCCACCCTTAGCGCAGAGTACTGTCATTTTAAAACATTTCATTTTTAGTCCCTGATCATAATGTCAAGAGAGTTTGATTTTAACAGTGAATACTAGGAAGGACCTGCTGTCCCACGGGTTTTGGACAGTCAGAACAACTTTTTAACTGAAGACAACTCCAGAGCAAACACTGTTTTGTGCATTTGCATTGTTTCAAAACTTAAAAATTTAATTGGCTTGACTCAATAGAGCACCAAATTGCCTGGCTTTGAGAGGGATCAGAGACCGACTCATCATTCACATTGCTTCATGTAAGTGGACATCACTGCAGTGATCTATTGGCGCACTTTGTTTGACACGATTCTCTGATTGGTGGATCTTTCCTGTCAAGATCACGGGTAGTGTAGTTCTTGCAGAACCAGACTCTATCTTTGTGACTTTTTTGCTTCAGTGCTCCAACTATTAAAATTGGTGGCCTAGTTTAGATACACGTTACTTGTTTTTTTTATGGCACCCACTCAGAGGGTCTTGAGAGTTTAGCTGCACAATCATTTGACGACCCAAGAAGAGAAGCCCAGGCCAGATAATAGATATTCATAAACAAGAGCACAGACTGTAATCAGTATTGCAGGAAGCAGGTGTTTTATCATCGCATTGAAGCCCACATTGTAACAGAAGTGAAGTTCAGGTTAGTGAGTAGATGATGTAGTCAGAGCTCAAGAGTTGCAGGTTGCTTGCGTGTTTGAAACTGAGTCTCATGGGATAACAGGTGCTCTAGCTACTCAAACCACTCAACACGCCTGGAACAAGATGAGGGTAAATACTTACCAAATTTTTGTATTTAGGGGAACTATTTATTTTACTGACTGGGATAGTGTGAGGAATATACTACTTCTTTTAAGAGAACAAGTTACTGTTGTAATGAGGATTGTGTTTCCTTTGAAAATAAGTCATATTAGAGGAGGCTCTGATGGTTAATTCTCAAACTTTAGGGTTTTGGTGAGTAATCAAAGGTCGGACTGGATACATAGCTCATGAATGATGCTTCGGCTCTAACGTCATTCAACCCTGAACCCATGAATCATTGATGGATGTGTGCAAGCAGATGTTGCTCTCCAAATTGTGGTCTTTAGCAATTATATGATAAACAGTATCCTAACTGGCTAATTGTTGCCAGTCACCAATGATGTTCTCCCCGTGTTTACCCACCAGCTACAGTAAACATGCAAGCTTTTACCTCGATGCCTTTGATCAAAGTTCCAAAATCCGCTGTTCGTTATAACACAAGGAATGTTTGCCTGGTCACTGCAAAAATACAAGGTGACAGTGGGAAATACCATGAACCGTAATCAGATCTGTCAGGTCTGGTCATGTTTATTCTTCTTGCAAAATACCAACAGTGAGAGCCCTCAAATTGGAAATTGTCATTACTAACTCACCCTGACCTGCTCTAAATGTTCTGTGTGATGTTCTTTCTTATGTGGAACACAAAAGGAAATGTTTTAAAGAATATTGTGTCCGTCTTGTCAATTAAATGGCTGTCAATTTACTTTAAAGCTTAAAAATGACCCAAAAGTATCTCAAAAGTAGCATGCAACTCATGCATCATATTTTTCTGAAGGCATTTTTCATTATAAATGTTTTCACCCCTTGCGCAAAAGTTGCCAAAGTTGCATGGGCAGCCTTTAATACATTGTGGTCCTTTGTTAAGCTTTAAATGGAGGCACTATCAACTACTGTTGTATTAAAAAGACACTTAGGTGAACTATTCCTTTAATGTTTGCCGTGCAAGTAAAATTTTCTCAAATCATTTTACTTCCTTGCAATTCACTTTTCTTCTCTTTCTGTAACCCTGCTTTGCATTCTGCCCCAAGTTCACTTGGCTTCCATTTATGCTTGTTTGAAGGACATGCCCCATTCTCTACAGACAGAATTTATATTGCCGCAGGCAGGTTGACAGGAACCGTCCTAACAAAAGCTTTTCTTTTTCCTGGAGAATTCGAGGGCCCTCACGCTCAGGCCACGGGTGAGGGGGAAAATCAAATAAATCCCACTGTCATGGTGTTTGCTGGCAACTGGCATGTGTTTCATTCTTGCCAGGCTGCTTGGCGCATGCTGACAAGACCTATTAAAGTTTATAGACGTGCGGCAGGGCTGTCCGTCACAATGATGGACAGATCGGCCTCTTCCCCCTCAGCCAGTGCCATAGCAGGAGAGGGTCGTGGTCTCAGCGGTGTTGGGGAGTTGAGAAGGGACAGACTGAACCAAGATGATTCCTGAGGGAGCGTTCCAGGGAGACGAGCGTTGACCTAGTCAAACCGCACAGTGGGAAAGTGTGAATGAATGACCAGCTGGCCTCAGACACACACAGACTTTTCACCCCTCCATATGGGACTGCTGGCTTCAAGTCACTTTGGAATGATTGGATTTACAGAGATGAACTCCACCACAATGTTGTAGTTACTAGTTGGGAAATGATACTCTCTGAATTTGAGCCATTCGAGTTGGGGCATGTCAAATAAAGAATCATGATGGACTCAAATTGGTATTGTTGGTGTCGAAATTGACAGTGAAAACGTAAAGGGATAGATTACCCCAAATTAAGAATCCTGTCATTGTTTACAGTACTCATCCTCATGTTGTTGAAGCCTGTATAACTTTGTCTTTCATAGAACACTACAGGTTCAAAAGTCTGAAAACAATAATTATCTTAGCAAGTTTTGTTTATTGACTCTAATGGCATCCATTTTTTTTACCTCCCAGTTTAATTTTTTTATGTAAAACTTTGTTTATATGCATTTTTTGTAGTTTTGATTAGAAAAGTTATCAAAGTTGCCAGAAATACTACTTATTTAACCTGTTTATGAGGCAACTTGCTTGCATGCGAAAACTACATTTTTAATGATTGTCTTTGCAGCATGATAAATTATAAATTGCTCTATGCACATACTTTGCTCTTAATTCTGTTGCATTTGTGCTAATGACTATTTCTGAACTCATAAGTAGAAAACGCTCAGGAAGCCTTGTGGGCTTCTACCAAGCTTTGAATAAGCTCTCCACCTCGAGTAGATTGCCAAGTTGCTCCCACAAAAAAAAAAAAAATGTCAGTGAGACGTGACCCACCATGAGACTTGTTCCCTCAGAACAAACACTGTATTCAGAATGTGTTGCAGTACTCGTTGAGGGAAGCAAGAGAGGTGTTGCGTGTGCGCTATCTTCTGAGAGTGGTTATGGTACATCCATTAGATCCCAGTGTGTGGGTTGCCAGTGGCTGAACAAGGCTCCCTTTTGTTCAGTGTGAGAGCTTTGTGTCTGGCAACCCTGGTTGTTGGCCTTGTACTGCACTTGCACTTGTTTGGCATTCCTCCTGACACGCGAGGTACTGAAAGGTCTTCCACAAGCTCAGCTACACACTCACATACAGTATCATGTCAAAGAAAGGGTTTGTCTACCTGTCTGAAAACACCTTGTTGTGTAAACCTTAATGTACCTGCAGTTAGCAGATTGAGGTTTGGTGCTCATGTGGGCTATGCAAGTTTGAATTCGGCTCACATACTTTCCAGATCCCATTCACTCCTTTTTTTTATCCCTCCATCATTTCCTGGTGGAAATGGATGCTTTTTTCTTTTTTTTCTATTTAGGTTTTCTGATAATCCTTTCAATGTGCCCCAGGTTATTGGCATAGCTGAATGCAGCCTCAGCTACAGTCTTCATACACGACACAATGCTTTATAATTAGATATTTGAAGTAACGATGTCGGCTGAGGAAGTGCCGGTAATACACAATCCTCGTCCCCTCTGTCTTTCGGTCACATTAGCACGACGAGGCTAATCGTGGTCAGATTAACGTGCATACATGCATTCAGTCAAGCTTTAATTGCATTATCTAGATCTGTTAGTCTGTCTTCGCAAAATCTAACTGGTACAATTAGTTGGACCTTAAGCATTTACATTACTTATTTGATAAATGAACTATGGCATTAGTCTATCTGAATTCAAAATGTTAAGGTGCATGCAAATGTAATTATCTGTACGAGAAGAATAGGTCAGGATGTGATCTTACTATGAGCGTGATTGTTTTTGAAATGCCGAGGGGGTTTGATATGTCTGTGTGTCGTGCCACAGCAGGATTAAAGTCTCGGTCTCCTCAGATGGCCTTCTGTCCCCCTGCCCTCGTTTTATTTGTTTTAATTAAACCAAAGCTTCCAGCCTGGCTGAGGAGTAGAGTATGATCTCTCCCTCTCTTTCTCACTCTCCTCTTGCTAATATTTCAAAATAACTCCACCCTGCTTTTTTTCCCCCATTATTTTTCATCTTCCTTGTCATGCAAATTCTTTATGATTGCCGAATGACAGCATGCATGCCTTTGTCTTCCTCTTTAATGTTTGCACATGCTTGGCCGTAGATTTTCTGTTTTTCTTGCAGGGGTGAAAAAATGCAGCCCTCAGCCAGCGGGAAATGGTATCATTCCACATCAGGAATGTAGCGTTGTATGCTCGCTGTTTCCTCTGGGCCTTGGCCCCGTTGGTCCCTGAGCTGTCGTGAGCTTTGCCTGTGAGGTGTGACAAAGCACAAAGCCCTGTATTGTTGGCTTTGTGTTGGAATCTTTGAGTACAGAAATCAACACATCTGGGATCCCCCATCAGAGTATAAACACTGCTTTGCTATTGCATTTAATGTCAGGTAACCATCTGTGGTGGTCCCCTGCAATCAAAAAGCATCAGGGCCTGCTTCCATAAATATTTCATTGACGTTCATTTTGTAGCATGTTGTCAGTTGCTGAATGATCTTACCTCTTAGTGTCCTTGCCTGGTGCAAAGTGACGAAAGTTACATCTGTCCACTCTGGAAACAAGATATTGCACAACACCACACAATTACAGCCTATCAAAACATATTTGTTGTTGAATATACAGTACAGCTATGTGGAGTGGGATTTTGGACCACGCTACCCATGCATTGCCACAGAAACCAAGCAATCAACAAAATGCCCTTAAAATGAATGTCCAGGTCCGTCTTGCCAATTCTATGGAAGTTGATTCCCTTTAAAGCTTAAAAAGGTCAGAAAAGTATAATAAAAGTAGTCCATGTGGCTTGTGCTTCCATTTCTATGTCTTTTGAAGGCGTACAAGCATTTACATAATGTTTCACACGTTTTAGTGCTAAACAACACACATTCTCAAGTTTGGGTAAACTGCTCGTTTAAATATCAAATGAGTTTGATTGGCTTTGATTTTTCAACTTTTCAGTATTTTGCTTTCAGTGAGGACAGAAAAATTACTTGATGTTGGAAACTCGTGATGTCGCTCCTGGTTAAGGCAGTTTGTAACAGTTTATATACAGTATTCTCAGTGGTGTTATACTGGATTCAGTTAGTGTCATAGACCATCAGTCACACTGTTTGGGCTGATTGACTTCAGTAGAATCTCACTGCAGTCCTGTCAAAACACTTGAAATACTCCCTTCCCTCATTTAATCGAATGTTGAGTATGGTGAAGCCACTAGACTAGAGGATCTTTGTGCAATGGTGTAACCTTACATCTGTAATCTTCTTTTCAGTTGGAACCTCTCCCTGAAGAAGTGCAGCAACAGAGGCCAAACCCCAATGCCGTTCACTCCATGGAGAAAGTTCTGGAAGTCCATAGTGAGTGCAAGCACACAGTCTTAAGTTCGATCGCTGTTCAAACTAGCAAGCACTTTCTTGATCTGACAAGCTCTAGTCTGATTTACAGGCTTTCCGCAACTTCAGAGTAAGGGCACACATGTTTTATTTTATCAGTACACCTGGAAACCAATTTGGGATTATAAGGTACCAGGCTGATAGCATTTTGGGGAAAGAACTAATCATTGGATTGGCCAAAATTTGCATGGTTGGTGGCGTCAAATCTTTGAAAGATAATGATTTTTTTGTTGGTTGAACTCGGTAGCAAGTAAACTAGATATCCACGAGTAGAACTATATATTCAGGGGTATACAGCATGAAAAAACTAAATAAACTCTTAGTTCCTGTCTAAGTGGGCGGAGTGAACTTGACCTGGGCTGCATTTTCCAAAGCATCGCAAGCCTAGGTAGATCGTAGAAACCATTGGCACCAATGAGCTCTATGATCAACTTAAGCTTGCAACGCTTTTATGAAATGCAGCCCAGAATAAGCAGCAATGTGGACCAGACTTAATTCCATTTGTCAAAAGCAGGGGTGCCCACACTCTTTTGTGTGATGATGTACTTTTAAATGACCAACTCAATAAGATCTACCAACTAAAAAAACACAGTTTCATTTAAAAAAAGAAAATGTGTGTTGGGACTACTGCATGTATCCCTACATGGAATTCATCTTCTAATTAATAAAAAAATATATAATAATGTTCAATGTTGATACCATTCAGTTTTAAAACTAAACCCAAAACACCTACAGCACAATAGATTACAATAGCCAGGGCATTTACCTTATTCTGATGACTTGCACTGAATGGAATCAGACAGTTTTGCCTAATCCGGACAGCAGCATCACAATTTCGCGCTCTGTTCACAGAAGTCCTTGGAAGGCGTATATGCGCAAACCTAGTTGTCATGGCAACTGAATAAACAAAACCTCGCCTGGTCAATATTTACTCGTCAAGTCCAAGTCAGACAGAAACTAAAAGAAGGAAAGACATTATATTTATTTTTATTAAAATTTTACGAAAGTACATTTGCATTTTGTGCGATCTACCAGCATTGCCTTTGCGATCGACTGGTAGATTGCGATCGACGTATTGGGCACCCCTGGTCTAAAGTCTGACTAGGTGAGACTAGCATGAATATGAACTCTTTCCATTACTTTCCATTTACACCTAGTATTATGATGCGTCTTGGGTTATCTGATCACATGTGGTCAGGCGAGACACATCACCATTTACATCTGGTCACTGAATTCGTCTCCTGCGACCATTTGTGTTCAGATTTTGATGGGAGGGTCTCTGATTCAAGATGACACACATCAATCATTGTGTTGGTGTGTTACTGTAAACTGCAAAAAAAGTAATAAAAGACAAAGAAAGAGCGAATAAAACCGAATAATTACTCCCAGATCCATCTGAAATTTAATTTCGGAATTCTACATTATTTTAGTGGATTACCTGTATTAAAGGAGATTCGGATGTGTTTGTGATCTGTGTCCGTTCATGTTGATATCAAACACACTAAAGAATATCTGTGAAGTTCTTGAGCTTGACTATGGATCCGCTTTTTTACATTTTCTGATTTGACTGTTATTCCCTTTTAAAGCCGCTCAAAACTGGCTAAGTTTAAACTCTTGTTTTAGCGCAGCAGTTGATTGACAGGTGAGGGGTGGCGCTTCGCTGTTGTCCGGGATGCATACAGGAGGACAGATTACTGTTTATACCTCAAATGCGAAATGCATTTTTGACTGCTTTCATATGTGTTTTTTGGTGATCCGATCACAAAACGTTTTAGACCCGGTTTAGACCTGTATTTAGCGCTGATCACATGTGATCGGATCACCCAATATGCATCTTAACACCATGTGTAAACGGGGTCCATGACATTTTGCTTCTCTGTGTTCAATGTTAAAAAAAAATGTCATTGATCACGTACTTCTTTCAGTGATATATATATATATATATATGTGTGTGTGTGCCCTTTTACCACATGTTTGGCGCTGACCTTTGAACTTGTTTTGCACCGTAGGTAAATACTGGCACTCGCTGCAAAGATCTGCCTCGACTCTGGGCTACTCTCTGCTGGAGGCTCAGAGGTGTGAAACTGAAGAGGCGGAGACTGTGACCGCCATGGCCTCCCTGTCTGTGGCCAACAAACACATGGGAATGAGGTGCGCTCATCTCATCTCCTTAGTATGTGTGTGTGTGTGTTTGTTTGTTTGTTTTAGTGGCCCCAAAAAAGTATTTGGACTCTTACAGGGATAGTTCATTTTCAGTGCAATCAAAGTGGTTACTGAGTCCATCAGTCTGCATCTTCTTTGTGTTCAATGGAAGACACAAAGTCATACAGGTTTGGTGAGTAAATTCTGAGTGTCTAATACTGTATTCGCTCAGACCAAGCATCCAGAGTGTGTCTATATGTGAACCTTGTGTATTTATGAATGTGTGAGGGTACTTTGATTGGACAGCAGTGTTTTTTGAGGAGTCTCTGAATTAGCACTGCTGGTGCGGGGCAGACGTCCAGCAGCACTGGGCTTCTGAGAAACACCCTCTGCCAGAGTCCTAATTGAAAACACACAGGCAACATTGAGCACAGATGCTTGAGGTTTCTGGACGGTCCTTACACAGTCACACTCTTACACATACTGTACATGAGACTAGCACAGGTTTACACCTCCCTGTTATTACCTATTATTCTTATTATGGGCCAAATATCAAAGATACAAAGGCATCTACTGTATATAGGGTAACCTATTAAAGTTACACTGTATCTTCTATTTTGGGGTCTATGGCAGCCCCTATAACCATATGATTAAAAATTTTGATATTTGGCACACATTTTGGGGAGGGTCTCACATCCACACTTATACGTTTTCATTTTGCTACATTTTTGCCTCTCATCCATCCTGGAACAGCGTTTTTCTTCGCCAAAATGGACTGTTTTCGAGTGTTTCGAAAACAGTAATGGGCAAAAATCTTCCTGAGTTGATTGGTTTTAAGCTTGAACCGTTTTTTCTTTTACTTTATACCTTTGAAGGAAAACTGTTTAAGGTGTTTACATGGCCTTACAAGCATGTAAACGCCCTCAATGTGCTGCGTTTTGGCACCTAGTTCCCAAAGAGCTTAGAACATGTGCTAAACCATTAGAACTTTTGAATATTAGAACTTTAGAACTTTTGGAACTTTTTGTTATAATTCTAATAATTAAGCCTAAAGTTATAATTCCATAATGCTCCATATGTTTCTGGGAGCCTACAGAATACTCTAATGAACAAATTGTAAGCTTTGTGGTACATCTTTCCACCATGTTGAATGATTTTAATCATATGAATGATTTGACTTCTGCTATAATTTGTATAATATAGTTTGTCTTATCTTTGACATAATTGGCTCAGATCATATTTATACAAAGTCACCTCACAAAAACCACCAAATGGATTTTTGGTGTCCGACACTGCTTTTTAGAAACACCTAAACGAGTTGCCCATCAAAGACAATAATTTCACACATTAAGTTAAATTATGGCATGAAACTTTGTATGTTTCATCGACTTTTCCTAAAATCCCTATGCTATGACTTTGTGTGTGTGCGTGTGTGTGTGTGTGTGCGTGTGTGTGCGTGTGTGTGTGTGCGTGTGCGTGTGTGTGTGTGTGTGTGTGTGTGCGTGTGAGTGTGTGTGCGTGTGTGTGTGTACGTGAAGGAGAACAGTGCTCTCATAATGAAATTAAGAATTTTTGTATATGTTCCCTAACAGGACAGAGGAGGAGCCCATGGAAGAGGAACCTCCATTGTAGAAGGTCCGTTTAACTGCCTTGGTGACCCTCGTGGTTCAGAGCCTGTTTAAGGCCTCTGTCCTCACTCTGCTCTCTCCACCCGTTTCATTTTTTGTCCCGCCTCTGCCTGGCAGGGCAAGATGTGCGCACTTTGAGCACGGGACTCGAAACGGCCTGAAGAAAGCTCCATGACACCCAGAGTGCAACAGTCTAAAACGTCTCGGCTGTGTTAGTCAGTCTGTGTCCGTGGCAGAACGTCCAGGATTCTGTACCTGGTCTGTCCACAGGGATGCTTACTTTTGAGCAGGACATAGACTCATGTTCCATTTTTAGACGTGAGAGCTGGTGCTTTCAACACAAACTTCGGTTTCCTTTCTTTCCAGAGCCACTAAAGTCCACACGACTTTGGCTGTGAGCATCAATGCGGCCCTGTCCTTGTTGTTTTATTCGTCGTCTTGTTTGTCTTTTCTTGAGGAAAAAAGGGACTCATTCCATTTGTCATCCAAGTTACTGCTAAACTCATCTGATGTTGTTGACGAGAGACCCACAAGGGTGGAAGATGATATCTGAGATTGGGAGAGAGTGAAGAATTGAGAACCCTACAGAGAGCCATGAGAGTGGACAATGCGAGTTTGTGCCTTTTTTGTGATGGATTGAGAAGAACATTGCCTTAAACTAGTTACAGGAGGGGTTGAAGATGTTGAGCCCCATTGCACCTCTTTTCTTGCTTTTCAAGAGGTGGAGACACGTGAGGGTCAAAGGCTGGCCTGAAGAATCGGAATAAAACCCACAGCATGTTTACCAGGAACTCCCTGCAGACATTGTCACGTTTCACATCCATTATGGACCTTTTTACTGTTTTCTGTTCTGTCATTTTACTGTGCTTGTGTTGTACATTACATAACAACTAAACTTGTAAGGTAGTTGCCAGCTATCCAAGGGCAAACATCGTTGGAGCTCTTTGCAATTGTATTTTCCAGTGCTTTATAAGGCAAGCCAATGTGTAGCGATTTATTTGAACTCTAATGACCAAATAAGCACCACCTCCTCATCCTCCTCTTCGAAAGGGTTGAACAGCATGCACCGTTACGGAACAGCTTTCCATCTGCCAAGTTTGAATTCAAGTGTGGTAGATTCACAGCAACTAGTTTGTAGCATGAATTTGCTGTTGAAACAGTAGTTCTTTGCCACTAGCTGTGAGCATCAAGTATGGGGCTGCAATGATGATTTGTCATACAAAAAAACACACAATTTGTGGTTTAAAAGAAACTATTTATATTTTCCCTTCTCTTAACACACATTGTTCTTTTATAGCTATAAATGTCTAGTATTGAGATTCCTTTACAGCTAATTAAGGGCAGTAGCGTATCACTACTATTATTCTACTCAGCATATGGTAAGTTTTATTGACACCTTTGAAACAAGAGGAAAAGGGCTGGTTATGATTTTAAACGTACCATTTCGCCTTCAGATGTGCCACCTGGTGAGATTTAGGGCTGGTGTAAAGCGAAACATTTCCTGCCGATTGGTCTGTCCAAGGGCATCGCTACACAACGTAATGGGCCTTTCACCATAGGGGCAGGTGCTACTACTCAAACCAGGAAGTAGCGAGACCACCAGCTTCCACTCAGAAAACAATCGTTAAAAACACCTCTGAGACAACTGTGATTCTCAGATAATCTGCATGGGACTATTTTGGCGTAGTTTTGGAGCTGCACCCCTGACCTAAAGGGGGCAGGGTACCAGTGCTTCTAAATGGCACATAGAACTGTGTATGTATATATACGCAATTATGCATGCTGACAGTAGATTGTTTGGCTTGACTTTGATTGTACATTTAACATTTGGATTCAGGACTGATTAAGAGGTAATTATTTTGTTTGACGACCCTGACTCAAGTTTAGCCTCTTGGCAACTACCTTTGGCATTGTTTTTCGTGTGTATCATGTACGTTAAATATGAGACACATTAAGGAAGGGGATTTGATTCACTGTTCCTTAATTTCATTTTTATATATACCTGTCACGTATGACTACTCCACTTTGGGTTTTCGCCCATTTTTTTGTCTGTTGTTCTTTGTTTTGTTATTTTTTTCTGGCCTTTTGACCTTGTTTGTCTTCTTTTTGTTTTTTGTCATTTTTTATATAGTTGACCATGTGTTTTACATGCTTAAGATTTGTGTTTTTTTTTTTTTTTTATTGAGCGCGAGAGAGAGTAACAGCCTTTTTTTAAACATTCTTAAAAAATATTTGTTTTATCTTTTAACTGTTTTTATTTGTAGATGTGGGATGTTTTACTTGTATAATAATTCCAACAATTGTGTATTTACTGTGTTCTGTTCATAGTAGATTTATATTACAAAGAGCTATAGATATATTATATATTATAAAGATTGCAGACTCGAATGAGAACATTTGTATTGCAAAGTGATATATCAGTATGTGGCACTGATTCTGAAGGCACTGTTTCAAGCTGCTGTTGGTTTCATGCATTCACATTCTGGCCGCACCGCAACCCCTTAATCAAAAGCATTTTGCTCGTCATGATTCCAGCTTTATTCTGACAGAGCTCTTACTCTAATACAAAAATCTACCAGAAAATATTATGGACTGGCACTTTAAATTTGATGCCGAGTTAATGTGGTTAGACCAAGTAGATTAGATGCTGACATCACAATGATCATTGTTTGGTCAATGCAAAATGGATTTTGATTGTAATATTCTTCCCTTCATGATTTGAAATATGTTTGGATTACCTAAGTTAGCATTGGGGTGAATCTCAACAAATCTGTTAAGAACATGTCTGGGTCATATTTCTTCCCCAAAATCAGAAGAAATTATATTTTGCTTAAATGTAAATAAATGAACATATAAATATACATTAGAAGGTGTTATAAATAAAGCAAATGTTTAAGATATTTTACATTGTGACATTATTTTCATGAAAATTAAGCCTATTCCCCCAAACGTCCTACCTGGTTTTATGACAAATTGTGATAATAGTATGAGATGGTGAAATCATATGAATTGGCTTGTACAAAAACGTGTTCCAAAAAAACTTTTACTCTCATACAGAGAGACCAAGATTTTAATAAACATAAGAAAAATTTGGGGTTTTAAACGAGTGTTTTTATAATTTTCCTAAGTTTTGTATTAATTTGAAATGTGGTTGGTTGGTCTCTATGGGAATAAAAGTTTTCGTACAAACCAAGTTGTACAATATCTTAAGACTTCGCCATCTTGTACAAATTATTACAAGAGGCCATGAGACTGTTGCCAAATTCTCACTACTGTAATGCACAAAAGATTACATTATCGTTAGTGTAATTCAACTCCGAAAAAGTTGGGACAGTTTGAAAATTACTAATAAAAACAAAACATTTTGTAATTTGTAAATTATATTCAGCTATATTGCTATATTGAAAGCATTACAACTACACATTATATGATGTTTTACCTTGTGAATTTCATTGTTTATATTATTTTAGAAATTTACAGTAATTTAGAATAAAATGATTGCAACACGCTCCAAGAAAAGTTGGGACAGTTGAGTGTTTACCACTGTGAAACATCAACATTTCTTCTTATAACACTTATTAAGCATTTGGGCACGGAAGACACAAGTTTGTTAAGTTTAGAAAGTGGAATTTGTCCTCATTCATCCATTATGTAGGTCTTAAGCTGCACAATTTTACGGGGTCTTCGTTCCCGGATGGTGTGCTTAATAATGCACCACACATTCTCAGTTGGAGACTGATCAGGACAATCTTGCACCCGCACTCTCAGCTTACACAGCCATGCACTTGAAATCTAGGCAGTATGTGGTTTGAAGTTGTCCTAGTGGAAAATGCAGGGAAGTCCCTGGAAAAGACGGTGCTGGATGGCAGTATATGTTGCTGCAAAACGTGTACATATCTGACTGCATTCATGGTGTTCACACAGATTTGTGAGTTACCAATGCCATGGGTACTGAAACATCCCCATACCATGACAGACACTGGCTTTTTACCCTGACCATGATAAAAGCTTGGATGGTCCTTTTCCCCTTTGGCCCGGATAACGCGACGGCTATGTTTTTCAAAAACTATTTGAAATGTTTACTCATCAGACCAAAAAACACGGTTCCTCTTTTCTACTTTCCACCTAAAATGAGACTGAGCCCAGAGCAGTCGGCAACGCTTCTGGACAGTGTTGATGTAGGACTTCTGCTTTGCATAGTAAAGTCTTAACTTGTATCTGTGGATGCAGCGGCGAGTGGTGTTTACTAACAAAAGTTTACTAAAGTTATCCCAAGCCCATGTTCATGATATCCATTGCAGATGAGTGATGTTTTTTAAGACAGTGACATCTGAGGGATCAGAGATCACATGCATTCAGAAATGGTTTTCGTCTTGCCCTTTACGTACCATGATTTGACCAGATTCCTTGAAT
Source organism: Xyrauchen texanus (assembly GCF_025860055.1). Lineage (NCBI taxonomy): Eukaryota > Metazoa > Chordata > Actinopteri > Cypriniformes > Catostomidae > Xyrauchen > Xyrauchen texanus. The sequence goes on along the minus strand of NC_068293.1, from coordinate 39,278,352 downwards.
CTTTTAACTATATTGTGCACTGTAGAGGATGAAATGCCCAAAATCCTTCCAATTTGTCTTTGGGGAACATTGTTGTCAAAGTGCTGGACTATTTGCTGAAGCATCAGTTGGCAAATTTACAAGTCTTGAACTATCCTTGCTCTTGAAGGTCTAGGCTGTTTTTGGATACCCTTATACTGTATATGATGACACGATTTCTTCACCAGTTTAACATCTGTTTCACATCTCCTGTTCCACATCGCCTTGTTATTTCAACTCGTCCAATTGTTATTAGTCTTTAGTTACCCCTGCCTCAACTTTTTGGAGCGTGTTGCAATCATCTGATTTGAAATTACTGTACACAGGTAAAAGAAAGTCACAAGGTAAACCATCATATAATGTGTAGTTGAAGAGCTTTCAATATAGCAAAGGGTGAATATAATTTACAATCACTCCTTTTTGTTTTTATTAGCATTTGTCATACTGTCCCAACTTTTTCAGAATTGGGATTGTATTTTTATTTATGATGGTTTAAAAAATACAGTAAAAATCACTGTCACAATAATGCACTTGAATAAAATGGGAATTCAATTAAAAAAGCTCTAAAGAAAAATATCTAGATGCATTACAGTAATGAGAATACGGGATGAAATGTGCTTAATTGTCATGAAAATAGTAGGCCCTATTTTAATAGCTCAGCGTTATGTGATAAATCATAAGCGCAAGTATGCGCTAAGTCTAGGCGCAAGTGGGTTTGACGGAATTGTGCACGCAAAGCACTGATGGGCTGAGATGTACAATTTAATACCAAATTCAAAATATTGGAGAGAGTTGTCTCCCCCGCCCCCTCCTCCCCAGACTCGATGCTCACGCGGGTTGCCAGGTCGAGGACACGCAACAGGACCGAGCGAACTGACAATGGCAAGCGACGAGCCTTAAGGTGCGTTCACACTGCCAGCGACTTTGTCGCTGCAGGTCGCCAGTGGCTGGCGGTTAGGTTGCTAGTGGGCATTACCAATACTGGTTGCCTAGTAACGTTTATAAATGATATTTATGATATTTTGCCATTCCATTGCTGTTGACAGCGAATCACTTTTCTTGCTAAAAACGAACATTTTGGAGGGAAAAGACTAAATATAAAGGAATCAGTACATAAAATGCTTTATATCAAAGATGAACGAGTAACAAGGCGTGCTCTTTGTCATAGCAGCTGTTTATCAGCGCCAAAAACACAAACGCCGGTCTGTCAAGGTCCACAAAACCGTTCAATCTCGGAGTCAGCATGGTGAGTACCACCGGCTGCGGCTGGATGAAGTCCGGTTCCAGCAGTACTTCAGGCTTGATAGGACCCAGTTTGATGAGCTGCTGCAGAGGGTGGGTCCCCTGATCTTTCCATTACTGCAGGAGCTGAGAAAGGATCACGTGAGCTCTACCGTGTTCTCTCGTATTGGCTGTCACTCCCGTAAGTCGCACTTCATTTGAATAAAGTTCAACTTGTCTTAACTTTGTCGCGTCACTGGACATGCCCACATCTGGTCGCCAACGGTCGCGAAAGCTCGTGTCGCTGGAAGTCGCCAGCTCTCATTGAAAATGAATGGTATGGTGTCGCTGTCTCGCGCGATGTCGCTGGCAGTGTGTACGTAGCTTTACAATGTAAGTTGATCAGCTAATGTATACTTTTGCAATGTTTTTATTGTTTGCGAACTATAAACCAGCACATGTGGATTTTTTATAACTCTGTGTTAGCTAGTTGTATTGCTGGCTACCATGGATGCAGTGCGCTGTGTTTACTCATTAACTTGTTTCAAACCTGGCAACCCGCGGTATCGAAATACTATTGGGAAATGGGCTTCTTCAACTAGCCTCTTTTGCATTGACTTAAAAATCACTAAGACAACAGATGGAAAAATATTAATACAAATTAGATCATAAATACAATTGTAAATATAAGCTTAATAATAATGTTAATTGAAATATAAATGATGACCTCTATGAAAATAGCTGATTGCACTTTGCGCCACTATATTTGCTTACGATACACCCACTGTTTGCGCGCATACACTCGCAGATAGTGCAAATACGGCCTCTTGCGCTAGCATGAAAATCACGCTTAGAATTAACACTATCACGAAAATGGGATAAGACATAGCGCAAGGTCATTGTGCGTAGCGCGACACTTAGCGCACTCATTAAAGAAAAGCCTTACGTCACAGTGGTCCCAAAAATTGGCTTCTGTTTGCAAAATATCATTGTAATTATTTATTTTTTCATTCGATCTTGTGGTGGAATTTGACCTGGATTTGTTGTCATGAAATTCACTTGTCAGTGTTTTGTTTGGGTTAATGATGTCAGCAGTCACTATCTGGACTCTTCTGTTTGTTAAATATTTGTCGTTGTCTTCATTTCTAGCATGATCTATTTTGGGCCTTTTGGCGGCATCATATCCAAACTATATCCATCAAATCGGATTTATTTTTTTAAGGAAGTGCAAAGGCTGACATTTATTGAAAGTGTCCTGTAAATGTAAAGCGACGTTCCCATAAAGTCTCGTAATAACACTAATACTCAAACTAATAAAAACAGCTAGTGACAAATCAGACCATAACTCCAAACCACTTTGCAATAACAGTCTCAATAACGGCACAGTCTTGTCAAAGGAACATCATTATCCCGTTCATCTGGATAGTAATTTACTTTCCTCTTGTTTTGTATAAAATATTTTTTTCCCTGTTTTATTTTACCTATCTGTCATTCCTACTAATTTGCCGTGAGGTCTGGCTTGAGCGTTGTTTATTTGCAGGCCAGGGTGAAGTTGATTTCATTCTCTCTCCTTCACAGCTGTAGATTTCTGCATGGATTGTGCATCAGCATGCCTGTCTGTCCTTGTAACATATTTGCACAAAAGAGGAACACGGGAGGGTTTGAGGTTTTTACAACATTAGAGAATGCATAGGATGGAAGCTCTTCTATTCCTCCTCTGATTTTGGTCAGTAAAGCAGACAGAATGATGCTCTCTGTGTCCGACGGATGTGCTTTTTACTTGTTGAAAAAAAACGTAATGAAAGAGAAATGATTTTTGAATATTTTACAACAACACAACAAAATGATCTAGCACTTGTGGCATATGGACTATAGACGTTATTGTATTTATGTATAGCATTTCTTTAGGTGAACAACACACTGCACTACACATACTGTAGACTGGCCTGTGTGACTTTTTTGCATTTGGTTTGTTTTATTTTTTCCACTTTTCCTCTAGATGTATTTTTGAGGCTGGAGGAAGACTAGGAAAAGCTTAGGGTTGTTCCTTTAGAACATCTGGAATCATCAAAAGGCTTTTCCAGATGCTTAACAGATATATCTTTAGTTTGTATAAAAGATAAAAGAACAGCACTTATCAGCCAGTTATACCTGTGACCACTGTGGCTCGAGAACAGTTCTAGGTTTTCAAACATGTTAGAAATGCTTGTTATTTTTGTCACTTTGTTTTACCATTGTTACAATAGAACTTTTCTTGGGACTTTTGCTCTAACATTTGTCATTGACATCAACTATAAAATACCTTGTTTTTGAATATCGCAATGTCTTGGTTTTTATTTCAGTGATCATTCATACTACAGTAGTTAGGCACACTGACATAAACATACTGACTGTTTTTTTTATGAATCAATATTCATTTTATCAGTTTAATGGACAAATGTTGTGTTATCATACTTTATATTGTTTGATCACCAAATATAGACAAGATCAGGGCTGGACTGGGAAGAGAAATCGGCACGGGAATTTTCATGGCAATTGGCTCAAAACTTGTTCGCTGTCCTTTTCTACATATCGCGGTACCGTTTTGTGGTCCGTTCTGCATAACTTGTCGGCTCATTTGAGCTTATCGTGGCCCATTAGGTGTGGTGGTGGCGTAGTGGGCTAAAGCACATATTGGATATTGGAAAATCAATTTGTAAAACACAAGTTGTTCAGAAAAAAAATGCAACAATTTGACAAATAATACTTTTACTATATACTGACTAAATATACCCAATGCAGAACTTGTGATAATATCTAGCAATTAAGTTTGTTAGAACATGAGTTTATTGAGATCAGCCAATGCAGTGAGCACTGAAGCCATCTACTGGCCATAGTTGTTATTTCATGTAATTGTTTTTTTTATTTTTATTATTATTATTATTCCTTCAGAGACCCCCAGTGCATGACAAATTGTTTTGTTTTGACACATTCAATTTACTGAATTAAAAAAAATAAAAATAATAATTCACCACACAATAGGACATTTCTTTCCTGTCTTGTTCCAAAGGGGCTAATAGTCTGTGTGGTGGTAAACACTGAGCTCTTCTCGTCGTTCTAGGCTGTAATTCTGTGGTGTACTTTGCGGCAATGGGGACATTTTGTAAATCTATTACAAAGCAAATAGCAGTGCACCAAGTAATGTTCTATGAAACACTAGTGGAGATGAATTGTTTTTGGGGAGTGCTGGGCCGGGATGCTTAGATGTCCCACAGTGCATTTAAGAGCTGTGGTTTATCATCGCAAGCATCGGTTCCCATCAGTCTGCCCAGGAGCAGAACTTAAATGTCAAACTGTGAGAATCTGTATAGGCTTAAATATAGATCAAATGAGAACAATACAATGGATTTACCTGACCTTAGGCTACATGGGTTAGAGGGATATTTTCAGATTTCCCAAGAAAATGTGGGATAATTTTTTTATTATTATTCATTTAACCTGGAAATAAACAAAGTTGAAAGGGTTCTGGGGGTAAAGTTAAGATGTAAAATGAAGAGGAGAAATACGATTCTGCACTATTTCTAGGCAAATAATCAAATGTACTGTAAGCAAATTTGGCCCTGTTAAAAGATACTTAAATATGTTGGTAGTCTGTTGTCTTCCACTAATAAAAAAGTGCCATGGTACTGTAATTCATATGCACAAATTCTATTACTATTGCATAATATGGTCATTCTTTATTTTACAGTGTTCATGTTACTGTATGTTTACATAGGTAATTATTACGGAGTAATACTAATGAACTAATAACACTGTAATTTTTTATGGAGCTGCTTGTACATAGATATTGTTATTGCATGCTTTTACATAACATGGACATTGTAAAATAAAGTGTTACCAATAATAATATGCATATATATATGCATATATATATATATATATATATATATATATATATATATATATATATATATATAAACTCCACGCTACGGCCCTACTGCTGTGATTACCTACGGCATTCAGCCTGTGGCCGAATCACAGCAGTGCTGATGTAGGGCCATATAGCATGATTGTGAATGTGATATTTCTTATATACAACAGTTCAATGAACAAGTAAATTAAAAAAAAAATAGGAAAAACTGAGTACGGTCATAAAAACGCATTCAACAGATCAGAATCTGCCGTTGCTGGTTCAAAACAAATGATGCATCCAAGCATCCATTAGTCATTCAAAATTTCACTTCAGAAATAGTATCACAGCTTGTGCTGTTTCTAACAAGTTATTGGATAAACAAGGGTGTGTGTGTGTGTGTGTGTGAGAGAGAGAGAGACATGGAGCATGTTTGATCACCTGTTGTCACTCCCAAGCAGAGATGCTGTCAGCTTTCTGAAGATCAGCTTTCTCAGTGGAAAAATCGCATCCAAGCAGGGATATTTCTCCCTATTTCACGGTAGCCGGTGTGCAAGCGTAGTTCACTATAGAAACCGCAATCTCCTCCACCATTTTAAACAGCACCCATCGTGTAATTAATCAGTCTGTTGTGTCTCTCAGCTTTAATGAGCCGCAATGCTGAAGTTGTTAGTTTAAAGCTATTTTCTAGCTTTAGTAGTGTAGTAGTAATATAAGCGATCACAGAGTTGTTTTATGTAGACACTGGATGACGCGGATTCACTTCACATCACCTAACTGGCTCATATTACACAAAAACAATTATCTTTTGCCACCAGCTGCTGGCTAACATATGTAATGTATAAAAAAAACAGATATGCACTGCTCTTACACTTTAGTTTAGAACAGCATGAACACAAGCAGAGTGATACACACAGTGAAGCATCGGAGTGCTGATGGTGTCAGACCATCAGTGCTCATTGAACGTCTCTCGTCCAATCAGATTCGAGGACTGGAACTAACTTAGATATATATATATATATATATATATATATATATATATATATATATATATATATAATATTTGTAGCCTAAATATTTTAATTGTTATTCGTACCATCCTACCCCTCTTAAGCCTTAACAGAAATCGTAGGCCTGGTAGTGTATATATCAAATTACTATGGTATTACCTTCTGATACCATCACTGCACTATGGTAACGCCACACAGTCTATTGAATGCTCCATAGAGCCAGTGTCTGTGTTTATACACAGCTCTTTCCATGAAAGGGCAACAGAGAGGAAAGGAGCTTACAGTAGTCACGACAAGGATTACCAGCTCATTTAGAGGAGACAAGGGTCAGATGGCTGTCAAAATACACAGGGGCAAGTAAGAGCAAGATAAACCTAAAGGATCAACAAAAGCAAACAAAAATTTCACACTGCCTGCTAAGCAGCCGTCAAATATACAACAGATAGAGTGGATAATTTGTGTTGCTCAGAGTCCAGTCCAGTCCAGAGTTTCAGTAATATTATTAGTCACTTTTTTAAACCAGTGACCAAATAGGACATATATTCTGCTATGAGAGTCATACACACATATTTATAAAACACATTGGGGTTTTTTCTTTACTTAAAGGGATAGTTCTTCCAAAAATGAGAGTTCTGTCATCATTTACTCAACTCATCATCTTGTTCCAAACATGTATGACTTATTTCTTCTGTGAGACACAAGTAGGGAGAATGTAATAGGGATTGACGTCATCAGTCACCCATCACTTTCATCGTAAGTGAAAAAGAGCAGCATAAAAATGTTATGAAATGTTTATGCATAATCCATAATCAATTTTCCATGGGGTCAATCTGGTATGGAATGGCATAAGGGCAAGTAGAGTAAATGATGGTAACTAATAATACAAGAGCAAAAAATAAAATCATAATATTATTCAAAATGAGTTGTTGTTTTAATCCATTATTAATTTTTAAAGCCCTTTAGAAGTCTTTCGTATAGGTTTAATAAAGAAAAATCACAATTTTTCCAAAAACCCCAAGAAACCTGCTTTAAGAAAAGTTTCCCAAAAAATTCATTAGCATAACTTCACATGTCGTCATGACATTTTGTCACGAAACTCTCAACAACCAATGAGATTTGATGTTATCGAAGTTGCTGCCATATTGGATTCAGCGCCGTTAACATAGTTTATCTGAATTTTTTTAGTTAATTAGATTTAGGAGTGAAAAAACAACCTGGTCTGTACTTTGTAAATCATAAAAAGTGACCGTAAGCCTTCAGAATACTTGGAATATGATGCATGGGCTACTTTTATGACACTATTGTTGGGTGCTTTATTAAGTATTAAAGTGAGTCACTGTCAACTGCCATTGTACTAATTCCAGTTAACAGTACTGGATAAATCTATCATTAAATTACTTTCCTTTTTATTCCTTTGAAAAAAGAAAGTCATACAGGTTTAGAACAAGATTAGGGTGAGTAAGTGATGACAACATTTTCATTTTGCGTGAACTATTCCTTTCCCCAAGTACCCCCTGGTATGCATGTAGCTTACCTCTGGTTGGGAATGACTGGTTTAGTCAATGAAGCAAGAAATATGCAAACAATCGTGTTGGAATATTCATAAATCTGGCACCCTGGGCTGCATGGTATGGTTCATCTATAAACTGCCATGCTTGCAGTGTGCAAGTGTGAAAGGAGAAGCGAGAGACAATATTTACCGTCTTGTGGGTCGTCAAAAGATCGTCTCCAAACAACATAATGAGCACAAAGGTGTCGTGAACCTCAGGAATGTGTTCACATTTTCGGCTCCTCGGGAGTCAAACTAAGGTGAGAAGTTTAGAGTCTGTCAGTATTACTGTTGACCAGGTCACTGAACCTTGTGACCTTTGCCCTGTAGCCTAAGGTCAGGTAAATCCAGCGCAGTCTCTGCATGATGATTTAGAACATTGAGCCCTTTCCCGACTGGGAGGCTCAACAAGGCTTCCATTCACGTATTTAAACCCTATTGGATAACACAAGCTTTAAACTACGAGAGATAAAAACCTCAAACTCAGTGGTTCTCAATTGATTTTGCGTGAGTACTCAGATTTTACATCGGACCCACCCAACACAGAACCAGAATTGTAAACAAAATGTATTTAAATTCAAACACTAAAATGTAATATCAACATGAACTATATACCGTTTGCACAGCAATATTCATAAATATTAAGGGTTTGGTTTCTAAATGTCTCTTAAATGTCAATGATTCAATGTTTCAATGTCCAATAATTGATTGCACAAAACATGTTTATTAACAAGTTAACATGTATTAAATGTGTGGCTCATATTTTATCTTCCATTGTATTCATGGTTTTGGAGGATGAGGGCATGTCCCAAATTTGGCTCATTTCGGATTAATGTACAAAATGCAAAGCAAAGAGTTTGATTAGACGATTAGATTTGGGAAGTGTTTTTTCCTTTTTAAACTTTAAGACTATTTAACTTGCCATCCTAACTACTGATAGGCAGGATTAAATGGTTATTTGCATTTTATTATTTGCCCTTAGCATTGTTTTTCCTCTGCAGTCGCTGACCCTATCAGAACAGAGCTGCGACTTGCCAGACAGCTTTTTTCGAAAATTTGGTCTGCATTACCACATTTCAATGTTTTTCTCTCTCTATCTTTCTCTTTTCCCCTGTTCCTCTGCTCATCCTCATTTAAGGCAGCTCAGTCTGTCATTACACTCTTTTATATTACAGAAGAGCCTCCTTCCAGAGTGCGTTTTTAATTGTGGCTCTGAGGTGGTGGATCGTGGCAGCTGCATCTCTGAGCCAAATGACAGATCCGCCTCACAGAATTGTAAGCGCAGCGTAGTTCTAGCGGGAAGACTAGCAGCTGTACATCATCGCACCATTAGCGGGGTATCTCCCAGACAATCACATGTAAGCCATTGCTTTATAAGTCTGCTCACAATCTATCACATTGCTGTTTCAGTATGCTAACACGGCAACCTCCACCACCCCACCACCACCAGTCAAGTCCCATCCTGCATGGGGGTAGGCTCCTCGCCCCTGCCTCCTATCTCCGGCAGGATATGACGATTCCGAGAACAACTGCTTCGGACCACCAGACGGGGCCTACGCCAAAGAGAGACATTACATTTCTGTTTTATATTCATAAAATAAATGTCATCTTAAATTACATTAAAGTCTGCAAGTCTTGAGTCCTGATAGAACCAGAGTGATATGACACAAGCCATAAAACCTGTGTTTCACCCAGTGGGCGTGAGCATGATCCAGATGTCCTCAAGATCATCTCAAAGTTTTTACTGTACATCAATGATTCCCGGCACCCCTGTTTTAGACTGATCTAAGAGTGAAATCAAAAACAGCAGAGCAGTGAATGAGCTCCATTTTCTGGATGTAATGCCAATGAAGGGGAATGCATATTTTATAAACTGTTCCCCCCAATCCAACCTCCAAACGTAAACCTTACAATTAGTGGAGTAAAAATGTAATGTTAGAGGGAAAAGTGCAACCTCTGAATCATGCTCGTCACTGATTATGTGAGTGCATTTACTTCTGTCAGCACGGGATCCGAATCCTGATCTCCCACGCTGCTGATGCATCCGGTTGCACCACATGAGATAAAAAGAGCTTGTACTGCGATATGACGCCAAACTAACACGTCTTTCTAATGCATTTTGTTTGCTGGAACACTCCAAAACAAACATAAAGCACAACTAGTTTTGTCTGGTTCGCAAACAAATGACTCTTACGAGCCGGTTCTTTAAAGGAATCGCTTAAATCGGCTCATTAACTTTTTACTTATCATTTGAATCAGACTGAAGAATCCTTCAATGAATGAACTAATTGAATCAGAGCAGACTGAATTAACATCTGATTCGCTTACTGAACCGCTAGTATTTACTTTCCGAAATGAAGCAAAAACTGGTTTGTACATGTAACGTAAGCATCTTACATTTATTGTTCATAATGTATAACAACGTGTTGTTTGAAAAACACTTTTGCAACACACGTTTTGTAATAAATTAAATCAGAAATTAAAACATGAATCGTTAAAATATACATACAATTACAATATACATAAAAATATATTAATAAATATATGCATGTGTGTGTATAAGTTGTCGTGCAATGCCTGTGTGTGTGTAACCACGCATTCTATATATGTCAATGTGAAACGCAGTTGACAAATCATTTTACTTTTGTAATCTGAAGAGTATCTGAGTGAAAAGGGTAATTAAATTATAACAAATGTTAGATGGGTCTTGATTTTATCCATTGTGAAAAAGGGTAGTTACATACCACAATGCAGCCAGGTGCTTGGAGGGGTGGGATTGGAAAGTAAGAGGGATTCGGGACATCAACTGAAGAGGAACTTTGCGACAATTTTGTGTCATAAATAGCGCAATTTTTGCATTGCTTAGCAGAAGTTGCTAATGAACTATATTACTTAGTAGATTAATTGTTTATTTTGAATTGAAATGTGAATTTACTTTAAATGTTTTTGTTTGACATTGATGTATTTTATTATATTCTTATTACTTAATGCTGCCAGTTTATAAAAACTATAGGCTTGTAAATCACAGCCTCTCGTGGGTTATTGCTTTGTTTGATCATCTGTTCTGCCATGTCATTTTCATAATATTTTGTCTAACGACAAGGATGTTGATGGTACCTGTAGTAATGTGCCAAGTTTGTTTTATGCTTAAATATTTTCATAAACTGCACGCTTATATTCTAGCTTGACTGTCATCTTCAGTCTGGGAATCTGTTTCGCGTGTGCTCTGTTTGGAGAGCTGTTTTATGTTTGCTTGTCTTTGCCATGTTTAGTCTAAAGACTGCTGCCCACCCTGAGAGGCTACAGGGAAAACATATCTGTGTACTGACCCATCGCTGCATGCACTCGGCTAGTGTACTATGCTGCACTGCAGGTGTTGCCCTGGGAGAAAAATACAGCACCAAATGTGGTAGATTCACACACTCACCGTATTTCCTACATAATCATTTTCAGTATTGACACAATGCATCTCACTGTTTGATTCTACTTTACATGTGAAGACAGGACTGTCATAAATGTTTAGTGTCACAAAACAAGAGCAAGGGGGGCGGGAGGAAAGGGGCTCTCAGGGGCAGAGCCACATTTTTCTCATTAAGCACTCGTACAACTTTTTAGGAGCGCACAGAAACTCAACTCACATCAATTTATGCCTGTTGTCTTAGTCCAAATTACACAGATGACCTATGGGGGGGTGGGGGCCTACCCCCTCGGAGCAAGTTTAATTTCAGCCCTCTTTCAAATCATTCACACCGCAATTCCCCACGGCTGCACCAGCCGTGTAAAGAGACTGTATGTTTTATCCCAAAGCTTCCACATAAGGAAACCATTAACATATCTATGCTTCTCTGCTCTGTAATCGCAACAACAACACAACAGTACTATAGAGAATAAAGCCATTTTTTTTTAAATAGATGATTTATCTCAAATAAATTGAAATAACTGTACTATTAGCATTGCTGGGATTAGGGTTAGGTCTAAACCCAAACTTTACATTTAGCCTTGTTTTAGACATTTAGCTGATGAGTTCATCCAAAATTACAAGTTTTAAACTTAAAGGGATGGTTCATGTCTCATCATTTACTCACCCTCATGTCATCCCAGATGTGTATGACTTTTTTTCTTCTGCTGCACACAAACGAAGATATTACCATATTTTAGCTCTCAATTATCCTTACAATGCAAGTGAATGGTGATTAAAACTTTGAAGCTCCAAAATGCACACAAAGGCATCATAACATCCTAAATCCATGTCTTCAGATGTGATGTTAAGTGTTCGTGAGGAACAGAACAATAGAAGTCCTTTTTTTACTGTCAATCTCCACTTACACGTTCTTCTTCTTTTGTTTTTGGCGATTTTCATTTTTTCTTGCATATCACCACCTACTAAGCAGGGAGTAAAAAAGGACTTAAGTATTGAAGGTGGGACCTGAGGCATATCTATGGACCAGAATGTCATAGAAAGTTTGCACTGGTTGACTTGGGCCAATGAGCAACCACCTTGTCATCATCTAGCAATGTCCTAACAACTGCAAATCAACACAATAAAATCAATCCGAACACTTTAACAGCAAAAATAGAAATGTCTTGGCATTCTGAAATGAGTGTGGATGTCTTGGTTTATTTATAGGTAAAATGCAGAAGTCCTCCAACTGCCTCCAATAATATGGGTATATTTGTATTTTTTCATGGGTGACAAATATGCTACAAAAGGGGCATATGCATACTTAATCAATAATTCTTTCTCATTATGCAGAGTGCAGACAGAAAGTTCTCTGAAATATAATCTTGTGTTGTGTATTTCAGATACATACCAGCAGATGGCTTTCGTTCATGGGACAAGAGTGCAGTACAAATGTTTTGATATAGTTTTTATATGATACTTGCATTTACTATTTTAAATTAGTCACTTTCAAGGAGTTTATTAGATTGATATTTACTTAAATATAGTTTGAGTAGATATATTGCATTTCTTAATTTTTATAAAAATATATACATTGCATGCATTCTTTTCATTATATTTTAAACATACTTTTTATCTGTCAAAAAAGCTTTTACTGTAGTGTAAATGTGTCCTAACTAAGCATGATCTGATTGTGAAGGTGACAAGTGACTTTCAGAATAGGTACTGAAATAGACTTCTCACCATTGATTAAGTATGTTTTTTTAGGAGAGCAAGGGTATAGTATTAAATGTAATTTCTATCAGGAAGACTTGCAGACTTGAGTGAGATTTAAGATTACATTTATTTGATGAATATAAAACAGAAAAGTAATGTCTCTCTTTGACGTAGGGTTAGGGTTAGGGTACTTGGAACCGTCATATCCTGCCGGAGATAAGAGGCAGGGGCGAGGAGCCTACCCCCGTGCTGGACGGGACTCAACTTGTGGTGGTGGGGTGGTGGAGGTTTCCGCGTTAGCACACTGAAACAGCAATGTGATAGATTGTGAGCAGACTATTAAAGTGGCTTACATGTGATTGGCTGGGAATTACCCAGCTAATGGTGCGAAGATGTACAGCTGCTAGTCTTCCCACTAGAACTTACGCTGTGCTTACATTTCTGACATACTATATTTGCTATGTTGCATTGTCCATTGACAAATGTCTTATTATTGAATTTTTCTTATCTAACACACTCAGCTTCCAGTGGAGACTTTAGAATCTGTTTCAGGAATTCTGAGATATTTTGCATCGTTTCACATCATTTGACATGCATTTTAGACACTGTAGGATTGAAGTATGTGTGCATGCGGATGCAGGGCTAGTGTTTGCCAGTAGGTTAGGCATTTGTCAGAGGCCAGTGAATGAAAATGTAGATATATGCAAAAACACTGACGAACACTATATTTACAAACTGAGCTTTAATGTGCCACATCAGTCCAGATGTAATTTCCATAGTCTGGCCTATATCTGTATTCCACACCAGATTTTACAGCCACTTGTCCAGTTTGAGTCTGCCTCCAAAAGCAGAGGAAATCTCCCCAGCGGTGGGGAGAATTGAGGAATTTAAGGGGGGTGCTGTGCTGTGCTGTTGGAATGATTGTGGCTGAGGAGAGTTCTTGGTGCTTCCCAGGATGAGGGAAAAAAAGTGGTGTTTCTGGCAGTGGATGAAGACTGCATGTCTATTCACCCACACAGTTAATGTGTAATAATAATAAGTTTCATTTGTATAGTGCCTTTCCAAATTTCAAGGTCACTACACTGTCATATTACAAGCAAATTCAGAGAAATGAAAATGCAAACTGAAAATGAAAGAAAATTAGACAGTTCATTAAAAAACAAACCTTGAACGTTTGCTTGACAACTCTTGCCTGGAAGTTTAAAACTGCTTAAAAAGTCTTGAATTGTGAAGGTTATTTAATGTTTATTATGTGGTAGCCAAATAGTTGCTAAGGTGTTCAATTAGTTTGTCTGCTGGACTCCTGGTGCTACTTCAGGCACCTGGATGCCCTGAACTAATCTCCCAGTGCCTTGTTATTATCTTCTTACTTTGCTATGTATAGGTCTGAAGCGGTCCACAAATTCTGCACCAGAATTTAGACAACTTAGATTGCTTACATAGTGATTAAACAATCTCCACCTGTGGATCCCAGATGAAGTGCACTGCACCTGTGCAAGGCACACACCTGCCCTTTAGATGTTCTGTCCCAGACCTCACATCATTTTAACATTGTGAGGATCCACTGTCCTCAATCGTGTCCTGATTTGATCTCCTGGTCTCTGATTCAGTACAGACTTTTGTATGCAAACTAAGGCCAAACATATGTTGCACTGCCACATCATCTCCACTCGAGCACGGATGCTGTCCTGCGAGTTCGCCGGTCTCCCTGTATACTGTACACGTACAACAAGACCAGTATTAGCCTCTTTTAGTCTATATTATCTTGATTCACAGCAAGACATTTGAAGCACTAATTGTCATCTTGAGAGCTTGAAACATTTACCTTGTACATTTTGAGTTCAATCAGAAGAATATCATGGCTGCAAATAGATAGCTTTTGTAAAGCTTTTGTTGGCATTGGAGCAGGGAAACAATTCAACACCTCAGTTTTAAGCAGCACATAATGCAAAATGTTGTTTCACTGTATTGTACAACATGCACTTAATTTCATTTACAAGCAGATATCAAATACACACATGGTTATTTATTACGGTTATACAACTGGGTTTCAATGTATTGTCTATTTGGTGTATTACTGCACTTACAGTAGCCTCCTGGTATTTGATATTTTCTCTGAAAACAATAAATAGAAACAAAAGCTTGTTACTACAGTATGCACAGCACAATTTTCCTGATTCATGAGGTCATTGCGTGCTATGTCTAAAAGTTGATTTTGAGGTAATTTGATCTAGTAGGCCTATTTAATCATTTTTTTAATGTTACAAATTTATATAGCTAATGAGAATCTCTGAAATTTTCATTTATATTTTGTATTGTAATTTTCAGTTTTGTTCAAGGGGATTAAATCAAAGGTTTTTAAATAACTGTCCGATAAGTGAAAGGATTTGGGGTAAAAAGCCCCAAGGTTGTGGAGGCTAAAGGTCCTCCATAAAACACATTACACAAATGGTGGGAATAGATTTGTCATGAAGAATGCTCAAAGTGTGCTCACATTGATTGATCCAGCCACAAATTAGATTAATTTGTTAATCCTTATGAAATGTCAAAAGTTATTGAAATGGACAGGAAATTGGTGCACCTTTTTCTGAAGAGGTTATTTTGAATAAGCATTTTCTTATTGGCTATTCAAAAAAAAAAAAAAAAAGCATATTGCTGTCTCAAACGTACTATTTGTGTTAGTTTACAGATTTTGACAAATGCTGCTATCTACCGCATATCACTACCTCTGTGGGCCTTTTACCCCCAAATGTATTTTATTGTATTTTTTTATTAATATTATTATTCAGAGCAACCATCCGTTATTATTTCTTTCCACATAGATTATTTTGCTACATTAATTAAAAATATATATTATTATTATTATTATTATCGTAATACACGCGACCAGGGAGAAAAGTAGCTACATTTTCCTTAAGGGGTGCCTTCAGCCCCGTTGTCCCTTAATAATAAACAATATATCTGTAAATATGCCTATACATATTTTGTGCAAAGAAACAATTCTTCCGTCATGTAATAAAGTTCATTAGTCTGTTGGCTGTTTACGGTTGCCAAGCAAAATGTGTCTCCCACCAGAGCCCACCCCACACTGTAGTGTAACCTTGGCATTAGCTCGAACATGAAATCCTTCTGCGGCGCATGCAGCGTAAACCTTTACTTTATCCGTTTAACTGCTAATTAAAATTTTGTTGCTTTTTCCGTCCGATTTTACGGGAAACATCTGGGGCTCGCGCACCGCGTCGTAACTCTGGCCTGAGGCGCTTTGGCTCGGAAAAAGGCGGGAATAATGAGACCGCTCTCAAAAGCGCTGCCGATGGAGACTCTGAGGTCTCCCTCAACACAGTGAAAACACATCCCTTCAAGATTCCCCCAGTTTACATCCAAGTGCCTCTCAAAAGCGGACTGGCCATTGGGAGAACCGAGACTTTTCCCAGTGGGCCGCGAAACGGAGTTGAAAGGTGCTGAACGGGCGGCAATAAGCTGAAACCGGCTGCCGCGTGATGCAGCTCAACAACACAAAAACTTTTTGGCCAGCGACACATAAATAAATGGAAGTAAATGTTTTCTGACATGGTAGTTTGTGATTTAGGCCTACAATATCCTCTCTTTTTTTTAATGCAGATTTGAATAAGCCTTTTCCTTTGAACAGGCCTAGGCTACAGTAGCCTAAACAAACCCATTATTAATGGAACCGTTTCTTTTAATAGATGTATTTATTTAATTATTGATTCATTTTAATCAAGCAAAGCCTGGGAAAAATAGATGTAAACAATTAAATGCTTTGCGAGCATTGATGTAGATTTAAAGGAAAAACTGAACAGGTCTGGTAGGGGTCCGGTAAAAAGATATGTTTAGCAGCGGTTGTTCAAGCATTCGCCTCCAGCCATCAGATTTTTTTGTGATTTCTCCTTATTAAAGCAGACAAACTTTTTATTAGCTTATGACGTCTCCCTCAAACTGGCTGGACTTTCTCCTCAGCTAATGAACCTGCACGGTTTAATAACAGTTTTTGTTTTGTAGGAAAAATAGAGGGAACTCTGAATGCTTTTTAGTGAAAAGATATATCCAGAATAACTATAGAACTGAAGTGTAGGCCTGTGTTCTGCTTTCCTCGCTCACTTTTATATTAGACACAAATCCTTATGTAAACAGATTAGGGCATATTAAAGAGATAACTTTTAAATAGACCCAGTCTTGTCATGGACCTTCATCACTCAGAAGTGGACAAAGAGAAATCAGTTTATCCTCAAATTTCAAAAATATGTTTTAATAAATAAGCAAAATGTACAATGGACGGAAATAGAGAATGTTGCATAGAAAAACTGAAATGTTTGCATTAATCCGTGCAGCGTACTTCTAGAAAGTATTAGGCCTACTCTAAATTGCATTGGTCCCTTAAAAAGCTCACAATACTCACATGTAGTCTATGTACAATAGATTTGTCCATATATATGTATGTGTGTGTATATATATATATATATATATATATATATATATATATATATATATAATATATATATATATATATATATATATATATATTATGTTTGAAGACAAACACACATTTTCCATAAAAAATAAAAGATGGCCTTCCTGTATTATCACCATGGATGGAGACATTTAAGAATAACTTTTGAAAAAGATTAAATGTAGGCCTGTTTACACAGGAGACATCATCTAAATTTTTTCTCTATAAAAAAAAAAGGTATAAAACGTTCCTTTTATTTTGTCCATTTCATTGTTGGGGATGCTCAATATCATTGCTGTAATCGTCCAATGTCCATTGGCCATGCCATTGAGGTTTAGAGGTTCGTCAATAAATCCTTTGGTGTATTAATTAGTGGAAGTAAACAGTCTGTGGGAGAGAAAAAAAACAATATTCTTGTAAGATACAAACAAGAAACAATTCAGTTCAACTAACACCCCCCTGTCTTATTTAATAGGTCTTCGTTTATTTTCTATGGCCTAAAGCTTCAGGGTTTGTCTGTGGTTGAATGCAGTTTAAAAATGGGAGAAATGGGAAGCTATTAATGATCCCATTATTTAATTCTGAGTGGGAGCTGCTTATACAGGAAAAGGCTTGGTTCAAACATTCTACACAAATCCCAGGGTGGAATTACGTCACTGGAAAATAAATGTGTTTAAGAGGTCATTTGGTTTGACGTTCGAGGCTATACACCTGACTTTGTTCTGTATTTCTCAGTGGCACAAATTACTTTATCCAAATAAGTTTATAAGAAGCAATCACTGATATAATGACAAGGGTTAAACTGAACATTTTTCACAGCTGTGTGTTGTCAAAAAATGATTGATGGAGGTCTACACGGGTCTACAGCATAAAACGAGACCACCAATTATATCTGCTTTATCCAGTTGATTTAATAAAGATAGTTCAAATGCATCATTACCATAACATGCTGTTGTTCTTGGTTAATCCTAACCTATTCTTCCATTTTTTTAGGAAATAGATTGTGAATAACCTACTGATTAAAAAGGCCAGTTTCCAATGGCATATTTTTTCCCCCCACACATTATACGACTTTATTTTTAATGTTTTGTCAGGAAATGGAATAAAATGCGGCCATGTGGATGTCACCTCTATCCAGATTGTTGCTATAGTAAATTAGATAAGTAGTTAAATACTAACCCAAATTGGAATAAGCTTAAAATATCGAAATTAATATTAATATATGTTCTTAAGTAAGGTAACTTTTTTTTGGTCTTTTTAACTTTTTTCTTTGTCTTTTAATAGGACCTGAATGATTTCGGTTTTGCCTTAAACATAGGCCTATACATTTTTCTCACTGGTTCCAGTGGGATTTTTTTTTTATTATTATTTAATTTATTTTTTGCAGATATATCAGAAGTGGTACTTCACATTGACCAAGAGGTTTTAATGAGGGTATTCAAATAACCTTCTCAAAAATGCTTACGGTTAATCCCAATCATGAACATGGTTCTTTTTTTAGGCCTACGAATGTGCCGTCACAATGAACAACGCAAGTTTAACTTTCAACCCACTTTTAAATGCAGGTTTGAGATTTCCTGTGGCTCATGAGAGAGAAATGTTTCACTCTGAATATAAATGATCAGTGAGGAATTTCTCACGGTCGGATCGTTGTTATTTCATAACTGCGATGTACAGTAGACCTATAAATGTTCATATGTTTATTTGTACTGGATAAAAGTCAAAAAGTGCTTTTCCACGGCGTGATATGGTCATTATTAGCTAAAAATGAGAATTCAAAATAGGTGTTTTCCTTATTCATGCTGGCAAATATGCAACAGCTTCTTTTTTTTCTTTTTTTTTTTTTTTACAATTTTTATATTCTCTGTAATATGTACAATGAATTCACTGCAAACATTTGCTCTTTAGAGGCAAAAGCACATGGCCTTAAGGATGCATATTAATTTTCTTACTCTATATGCGTTCCCTTTCAGAGTAAGACAAATGCGAGGATGCCTTTGGCAAAAACATCTTTGTTTCATCGTTTCATATGAATATCATCACCTGTGAATGAATATATATATGATGACTTTGACAATAATAATTAACAAGTATCAAAATGGGATATCCTCTTCATATATTCTGTCAAACTATGTGAAAATCTTTGTTAATATTATGATTTATGTTCGTGTGCATTTTAAAGAGGACAACCCGGGCCTTTCTGAGATGCAAAATATTTGGGGGTGTGGCCAATAATATAATAATAATAATAATAATAATAATAATAATAATAATAATAATAATTGAATTAATTATTTAAAAAAAATGAGTAGTGAAAATATGTTACGCAAATCTGAAATAATACAATTATATAAAAACTTGTACAACATTTCTTCTGTGAAAAACTATAATGGTGTAAAAATTTAATCTAAATGCCTTTATTATTATTATTATTATTATTGTTATTATTTTATAGATTTTTTTGTTCTTGCTTGGTCTCGGGTTGATGTCATGCTGCTTTCCTCAACTGAACTGTCAGTGAAAGTCGAACAGTTAGAATTTCTTGCAATGCAGGTTATTGCTGCAACATTTTCGTGCCCCAAAAAACTATTACTATTGCATTATCGAAATATAGAATGCCTTTGATTGCAATGCCATCTCTCTACCCACCCTTTCGGCATCGTATGGACGTCTCTCGCTGCTAGTGGGAGGCAGACATCGACCACGCGCCCTCCATCCTCCACACCGAAAACGCGTAACTGAGTCTTTCGTGCGCGACGTAGCTGCAGCTCGACATCTTGTTATCCATCTCGTCGCTCTGCAGCACCTGACAGAGGAAGTCAATGTACCTGGAGGCGAGCTTGAGCGTCTGTATCTTGCTGAGCTTATCCGAGGGAAGCGTAGGGATGATTTTGCGCAAAGACGCGAAGGCTTCGTTCAGCGACTGAGTCCGTTGCCTCTCCCGGACGTTGGCCAGCACCCTCTGGTTCTGCAGCTCCTCGTACGACTGCGTGCTGCTCGGGCTCGGCTTTTTGCTTCGCTTATTCACGGAACTCGGGCTGCTGCTGCTATCCTCGCTCGACTTTTTACTGTGTCTCCTCTTCCTCCCGAACCTTTTGTGTTGTCTTTCCAACTCCTCCTCGCTGGTCACCAGGCTATCCACTGGGGAGACGGGAGAACTTGAACACTCTTCCATTTCTTTTTTCAAGAAATGCAAGGGTAGAGGAGAAAAAGCGCTCTCCACCTTTGAATCCGTGGTTAGAAAGTTAAATCCGGGCGTTTCGATGAGCAAAAAAAAAAAGGATTTTATTTAACTTTATGTGTCCTCCTGAAGTCCTGCGGTGCTGCGCGCGCTCTCTCTATCTCTCCCTCTCTATTTAGACTGCGACTCTACTTCTAAAACTAGAGCTTGGCACAGTTTCCTCCCGCAGGAAGTTTTTTCCTAATTTTTTGGAGAAACTTTATCCAAGTCTCTGATGCTAAATACTAGTCTACTGGGGAGGGGGAGGGGGGGAGCACTGAACTCCGATTGGTCGACTAATAAACAGGGAGGAACAGTTTTAAGTTAGGCCTACACTGCAGCACCTCTGCGCTGGTACTCACATTTAGTCTCAGATATTCAGATACTGTCCCAGTCCCAGATATTGTTTTACATTTATATTGCTGATATTTTAATCTCAAACTCCCTCCTCATGTTTACGGTTCTGTCTTATGTTTACGGTTCTGTCTTGTGTAAGCCAAAAAAAAAATATATTTTTAATAATAATAATTACATCAAACATGTAGTCACGCATTTACAATGATAAAATTTTAATTCAAACGCTTTTTCCTTGATATGTATAGGCCTCTAAATCAATATAAAATTACTAATGTTTCAACTTTTTGTCTAATACTGAGATGGATTCAAAGACTGAGGTTTAGTCTATTCATTTGGAATTTAAAAGAAAAACAATTAAATTAAATATAATCAGGCCTAATTCACACCCCTGCTAAAATTTAAAATTGTATTTTTGCTCGTATCGGTTGATGTGGATTTTCTTTTGTTTTATATCATTTGTATTTTCAGAAAAACAAATGCATACAAAAGCAGAAGATAATAAGCGTTGCACTGTAACATACGTTCATATTTATTATCCAAAATAAAAAGTCATGTTTCTGCAGATGTCACCAAACTAGCCTATTTAAACGCATGACGTCGGTTTTACACACATTGCGTCTCGCACGTGGCATGTTTTTTGATGACTTTTTTAATGGATTGTGTTATATTTGTCCTTTTTCTTTTAATTGCAGAATTAATTTCTGGGGCATTATCAAAATATGGTCACAAACATGCACCTTCAATTTTCAGTCATGAAAAAGATTTCAAATTGTCAAGAAACACCATTTAGAGGCATCATTCTATGACCTAAGCTTTTATTAAATTATATGAAATGGTTTGAAATAATATGATGGTTTAACTATTGTTTTATAAATTAAATATATTTGAATTTGTCAATTGCCTGAAAAAACCCTGGTTTTGTCTGGTACACCATTTCTAGGACATATATATATATATATATATATATATATATATATATATATATATGTGTGTGTGTGTGTGTGTGTGTGTGTGTGTGTGTGTGTGTGTGTGTGTGTGTGTGTGTGTGTGTGTATTTTGTACCATTTTGTATTCTCAGGTCAAGCATTAGTGCCTAAAAATTAGCAAAAAAAGTAAAACAAAAATGAATAGTTAATAATAGTTAATCATTTAAAAAGAACGATTGTTCTATCAGGAAGACATGCAAACTTGAGTGAAAGTTAAGATGACATTTATTTGATGAATATAAAACAGAAAAGTAATTGTCTCTCTTTGGCTTCTGACGGTCCGAAGGTGTTGTACTCAGAACTGTCATATCCTGCCGGAGATAGGAGGCAAGGGCATGGAGCCTACCCCCGTGAAGGACGGGATTCAACTGGTGGTGGTGGGGTGGTGGAGGTTGCCGTGTTAGCACACTGAAACAGAAATGTGATAGATTGTGAGCAGACTTATAAAGCAACAGCTTACATGTGATCGGCTGGGAGTTACCCCGCTAATGTTGCGATGATGTACAGTTGCTAGTCTTCCCGCTAGAACTACACTGCGCTTACATTCCTTTGATTTCATTTCATTGGTGTTATCAATGTTAAAAACTTAATACAAAAAGTTTTGGTAAAGGACTTGAAGGGTTAAAGTTCAGAGGAAGAAGAGGCTGCTCAAATGTGCATATGGTGATTTTCCCACCAATGTTAAAAAGTTATTAATTTAAATTTTAATTGTAACATTTTCACATGGTTAATTTAAATGTCATTTGTGTTACACTGTTTAATGTTTATGGGAAAGATTGTTATTTAAAAAAAAAAAAGAATATATATATATATATAAGTATGATTTATTGATTTTAATCTGATTGGTGGTGTATGATTTGTGATGCTATAGACATCATCATCAGAAAATTCATCTTTTAAGTGAATATGCCACTGGGGTTGTCATCACTGGCGTTACAACCCTTCCTTCATTTGTGAAACAAAATTAAATAATATCGTAATTAACAACAGTCAAGTTGTTCTTTATTATTAAAATAATGTCAAGATGTTAGAAAATGTTTACCCTCAACTTTTATGGGCGAACATTGAACTGAACTGAATTGAACTGAAATGAATTGTAAATGTCAAAATTTTGCAAGTCGGGAAGACAACATAAAAAAAAAAGATCCTTCTAAAGTTTTCGAAAGCTGCTCCATATGTGCCGAATTGCATTTTTCACCATGACATGCCCGAAATCTTGCTGCCCAGTCATTCAACGACTTTACATTTTTATATGAAGTTATACCTAGTAGGAATTAGTTTAAGACAGACTTCCAAGTCACCATAAAATAATAATGATCTAGAACAACTTCAAGCAAATTTTAGAGATAAGCAAGCAATTAATTAATGACTAGTTAATAGTAACTTCTCAGTAGACATGGACATTGAAGTTGAAATGGACATTTAAGAATTTATTTACTTGATTCATCTGCTTCATCACATGCCATTTTTATTCTATGGGTTATCTTTTGGCATGTTTATGATTGTGTTATCCATCTATGCTCCCAGTGGCATCTTAATAGACAGGATGCATTACATTTCAGACACGTACATTAAAAGTCGCCCCCTATACTGGCAATAATTTCAGCTTATTGTTGAACCAAAATTTCTTCATGACATTTTAGCCTACCGGGTATCTGTCATTCTTTTTCATTTTGTCTTTCATTGTTATTAAGATGCCACAAAAGGTCTCTCGCCTCTTTCAATTGTGATACACCATAGATTAATTACTTCACAGGCCTTTCTTCATGCCGTCCCTTTAAGTCAGTTAAATGACCTCTCCCTATTGTTTTCCAGAATAAGTCCAAGGTTTCCCAATACCCTAAACACATGTACGAGTCAGCCTGTTGTGAGGAACTTTTGGCAAAACCTCAGAGGCTTTCTCTCTCACATGGCCATTCGAATGCCGAGCCTGGACTGCCTCTTTGAATAAGACAATAATAATCCATGTCAGATTTCTTTTACCAGTGTCCAGTGTTTGAAATGTGGCTCTGGGATGCTTTGCATAAGGTTACAGCTTGGTCAGATTTGTTTGTTTTCAGTTGTAATTTATGTCTTATTTCAGAGGAGAGATTTGGTTCTCTTTTATTTATGTATGTAATCCACATGCAAATGGAGTCCTGACACCTGGTAGAAGGCCAGGGAGAATAGCATTGAGGATCATGCTTGGAAGATCTCGATATCCATTCTGATTACACCACGGATGTTCTGGAAGGGTTTGGTGATGTTTTTATTGATAATGAAACATGAATGCTTTTTCCCCAAAAAATTATAGTTGTACATGCAACATAATCTTTAATAGGCCTGTTTTCCTGTTTTTTTGGATGCTCTGTAAGTAGCAAATGAATGGTGTAAAACCATGTATCCTAATGTTGAATCATCTGTGTTCCAATTTTCAATTCTCCACTTCCAAATGGAATGTTATGCCTCATCTCCTTCATCCAAACTAAATGTATCAAATGCACGTGTTTGTTTAAGTACCTGCTTTTGATAAACACTTTTTTGAAACATCCAGCAGAGTGAAGGATCAGGTTATTGGAGAGAATGAATTTCTTCTGTCCAGTAATTCAAAGTGAACGGATAAGAGAGACATTGACATGTGCCTAACTTTGAAGCCTGTTTTCCCCTGGCCTGACCCACTGCATCAAAACCGCTGCTTCAGATAGACTCCATATGGCCCAGCGGCACAGTGCTGCCTCTACAGACCACAAACTCGTGACTGCAGGTATATTTATACCATAATTCCATATACATTTCTGTAAAGGTCTGGTACCATCTGAACCAGCAGGTAAGTTCTGGAGATGACCCACATCAGATCAAAGATGTACCGTACTATATTTCACTCTGCTAAAATGATGTGTTTATATCTCGTTGACACTTTCAAATCAGCTCCACATGGCCTGGAACTCTTCAATAAGCGGAGATCCTTTCTGCAGCAGTCTGTCACATCAACCTGCAGACGTTTGCAGAGGCTCAATTTAAGAGACACAAAGGCATGCAGAAGAAAAAAACTGGTCTAGCATAATTTACAGTTTTACAGTGAGTGAATGATAGAAACATCAACTGGTGAGATATGTTTACAGGAATACCAAAAATAAAAACTCTGCTAACATTTACTCACCCTCATGTTTTCAGAAACCTGTATGACTTTCATTCTTGTGTGGAGTTATTAATAGCCAATGTTGGTAACAATAATAGTAATCAACTAGATGGGTACATTTCCTGAAGAAAATGTGAGTGGTGCTTGCCGTGGCGAAACTCGTCAAACAGCATGCTGTAACTCGAAAAGAACAAAAATCACTGTCGTAAATAAATCAACCCGGAATTCTGTACGATTTTCTGGTGCAGAAATATGTGATTTGTTACTCGGTTGCTAGGGTAAGCCCGTGTGGTTGCTATGCAGTTACCAAGGTAATACAATACGTGCTCCTTTCCATCCCGAGCAAAATAAGTCAACCCGGAAGTCTCTACGTTTTTCCGATGCAGAGATATGTGATTTGTTACTCTGTTGCTAGGGTAACCCCATGTGGTTGATAGGCAGTTACCGTAGTGATACTTATGAAGTGTCCTTGCCATCCTGATTGGAATAAATCAACCCAGAAGTCGCTCTGATTTTCTGGTGCAGAGATATAGTTGTAGCTAAACGGTTGCTAGGGTACTCTGTTTAGTTGCTAGGGAGTGGCTTGGCAGCTGCCAATCGTGAAACTTCAAAGGCTGCTTGTCAGTATGAGTGATATAAACCAACTCCCATGCCTCTGTGACATTCAGAATCGAAGATATGCCTCTATGGATTTTGGTTGCTAAGGTGCTCGACAATGGTTGCTAGGGAGGGGCTAGGAAGTGTTGAGGTGATTCATGATTGGCTGTTTGCTGCCCCGAGTCAAACGAGACCACCCTTGTGTTTCTATGACGCTTCTATCCGGAGATATCCCTTTGATGTCTTTCATTAGAAGTCTATGGGACTTGTTGGTAAGGTGCTTTAAATTGTTGTTAGGGCGTGGCTTGATAGCTTCACAATGATCCCGAGAGACTGATTGGTCGTCTGAGTAAAATGAGCCCACCCCTTGTCTCTACGACACTGTGATCCAGAGCTATGTTCAATACAAAATCCCTATTTCATGGTCCGTCCTACACCATTGTAAGTCAATGGGGTCAACTTTGGGCTGCTCCTGCCCCCAGGGGTGCAACTTTTACCCCATATTGAGGCATGCTCTTACAGAGCCTGCCAGCCTCTTCAAATGTAGCAAATCACACGTTTCTGCTGAAATCATCGCTCGGAGCTGTGATGCGTCAAATTTTCTCGCAATGTTAAGTCTATGGGATTTTGCGGCCGCTTTTTTGCCCCTGGGGCAAATACCGTACTCCGATCAGCTACAAAAGTCATAGCACACGTGTCCTCAATAGGCCGTTCGATTTGATACCTCATTCGTGGGTCTCACGTCAAGCGGTCGTGGGACGAGTTAGTGCCAAACTTTATAGTATGTGAGATATAAAATAGTAAATAATAAAAATAAAAATAATAAGTATGTGAGATTACAATAGTGATGCTTTGCAAGCACCACTAATTAGAGATGAACAATTACTTATCTAAAGGTGTAATCAGATTACTCAACTGATTACTTCAGTGAAAATGTAATTTTACATTTAAAAGTTACTTTCTGAAACACTTCACAGTAAATGTTTTTCCACTCACTAAATTCAAAATAATGTCTATGTTTATACACATCTTTCATCTGTCAAAAAACACAAATATATGTACATATGCACATATTTGAATGTTTTAAATGTATTCTTCAAAAATTATGTTATATAGAAATATTTGTAACCAAAGTAATTTACTTCAACGTAATTTATTGAAAGACAGTAACACTAATCTGAGCACAAGAGTTTAAAATGTAATGTGTTGCACTACTTTTTGACTTAAAAGTAATCATTTTACAGTAACAAATTAGTTTGCAATCAGATTAACCCAACATTGTTTATAGCAGAATGTCTATATCTATTGCCGAGGTATATACATTACGTATATCAATATAATCCCCGATGGGGGCCTTTTACCCCAAATGAAGGGAGCCTTTCTCCTCATGTGTGGGGTAAAAGGCTTCCTCGATACTTTTATTTGTTCTTTCTTTTTTTTTTATGAATTGCATTCAAAACAACCTTCAGTTGTTATTTCTTTTCACACAAATGATATTGCTCCATCAATATTCAATAAAACATTTATATATTTCTTGAATCTTGAGACACTTTGTGACCAGAATAGAAAGCACATTTTCCTTAAGGTGTGCATTTAGCCCCGTTGTACCCTAAGTGTTTATGAACTGATAATCTGCCCTTTTACTCCAGATTTGTGTGTAAGTGAATCAAAGAATTGTTGTTGTCGTGCCTATTGTGTTCATTTCACCAGGAAACTGCTGCAATACATACAACAAGCCACGTAATTTAAATTTGGCAAAAATGTAGATATAGTAAAGTGATTCTATGAGACCAGGTTGCAAGATTTGTAAGATACTCTGACCAATGGAATGAATATTGTCACTCAGACACATAATGTGTGACCATAAGAGCCCAACTAAACTATCTTAACAGATTGATCGTCAGCAAAGATGAACCTAATATATGAGTGTATTTCTTTCTTATTTTAGGGCACAATAATACCAATGAGTACACATCCATTTGTGAGCACCGCATCTAGACTGTGTGCAGTGCCCAAGATGAACAAAAGATGCTCAGCCATTTCCCATTGATATCAGTGCTGCCTCTCTTAGTAAAAGTGCAATCTTGATCTTACTCATGTTGCTACTGGAAATTACACAACACTCATTAGTTTCCTTGCCATTGTGCAAAATCCAAAATAAAAAGTATATGCGCAAATTGGAATTTCACATATGGCAAGTACTTTTCTATATGCCTTGAATGACTCCCTTAATCTTTTCAACAAGTAGCTGATGATCAATAGATGTCTTGTTTCACACTCTGTGGATGTGGTGTGAAGCTGGCATGCATTGGTGAACCAAGAGTGCAAGCATGTTTCCACAAACACTGGTGTTTTTATGGTTTATCTCTTCATTTGCACTTGCGGAGTCATGAATTTGGAGCTGGGATCCCTTAGATAGGTAATTACATTTCAATATTTGTATTTTATATGCAGGGGAGATCTGGGCTAGTTGTCACCAGGGGACGTTGTCACAGTATACAGTACATATCCAGAAACTGACTTTCAAAAACAAACATAATCTGATAAATTATTTTGGAGTATAAAGAGTGACAGCTAGTCCCATACTCAGAAAAAGCTCACCTTGCTCACTAGAAGTGGCTCTATTTGGTGAGGTAATTAAAATAAATGAAAGACAAAATTAGAATTGTACAATTGATTTTAATATCGTAAGATATTCAAAACATAATCCCCATCAGAATGTTTAAACTGCACCTGTAATATGTAAAGCGTTCCTCATAGTGGAATAAGCACTGCACCCCTGTGGCATGAACTCACACTCCAAGGCAGTTTGGCCACTTATTCATCCATATGACTAAATCTTTGCAAACCCAGTGACAAGGTGTTTCTAAAATTGCATAAGAGGTCCTTCATAAATGTTTCATTAGGGAGTGTATAACAGTAACAGCTTGAAGCATTTAGGTTTGTTTAATATGATGCAGATATTTTGACCCCCTCTGTCTGCTGTCAGGATGGATTCTCTGCTGTGCATGGCCTGGGTCTGGAGTGTCTGGTGCCAATGAGCGCTGCTGCTTGCTTTGATTTCAGCTGAGGAAAAGCAAATGGACCAAAACATGTCCATCATATGCAACAGCCTGGAGTCTGACAGGCAAGCGCTGCCATGTTTTGGGAGCTGTTCTCAAAAATAGCTTCACATTCGCAAGAAAAAAGTGCATGCAAGAATTTTTTAATGCAATGAGATTCGTAGAAATGTTAGGCTACATGTGTTTTTCATAACAAAATGCAGATTTCTGAAGTAAACAGGACTTTGTGTCCCTCTCAAAGACAATTCTGCCATGTCTTTGGTCCATCTCAGCACTCAGTCAGTAAAAAAAGATTATAAAACGGATAGTTCTCTGACAATGGCAGATGAACCGCTATTGTAGCAAGCTGATAACCCAGTCTCAGGACAAGTTAATTAGTACGAGATGGCTAAATCATACAAAGTGTCAATCATACGAGTTGGCTGGTACAAAACAAGTATCACTTCTACTCCCACAGAGAAAAATAAATGAACCAACTAACTGTATTATTATGAAGGTTAACCCCAAAACTACACCTACCCATAAAGTCTATCCCCTTACCTAAACCTCAAACTTAACAGGAAAATAACTTTGTGGACCATGAATAAAGAAATCATTGGGGTTTGAAATGAGATGAGGGAAGCGTATTGCATGGTTTGTATTGCATAAATAAATATGCCATTTAAATCTCCACTTTCACTTTTACTTTCACATTCTTTGTTTGTTTTTTGGCGATATGTATTCTTCGCCACCTACTGGTAGGGGCTGGTCAAGGGTGGAGATTTAGAGTACTTAAATACTGACCTGTCATATCTCTTCTGAAGACATGGATTTAACCACTGGAGACGTATGGATTACTTCTATGCTGCCTTTATATGCTTTTTGGAGCTTCAAAATTCTGGCCAACATTAACTTGTATTGAATGAACCTACAGAGCTGAGATATTCTTCTAAAAATCTTCATTTGTTTTCTGCAGAAGAAAATAAGTCAAACACATCTGGGATGGCACGAGGGTGAGTAAATGATGAGACAAATTTCATTTTTACATTTACATTTATGCATTTGGCAGACACTTTTATCCAAAGCGACTTACAGAGCCCTTATTACAGGGACAATCCCCCCAGAGCAACCTGGAGTTAAGTGCCTTGCTCAAGGACACAATGGTGGTGGCTGTGGGACTCGAACCAGCGACCTTCTGATTACCAGATTACCAGTTATGTGCTTAGACCACTACACCACCACCATTGTTGTAGCTTTTGGGAATGGTTTACAAAATATTAGAGGGTGGCTCTCTAAGAATACATGTAACTGAGTGTTACAGAGTGTTGTGGGAACTCCTGCCCCCCACACAAACCCTTGCACAAACAGTGCAGAGTAATGATTGTTGCAGTTGTGATCTTGGTGTTAAGGTTAGCTTCAGGTTCACAGGGATGTGTGGGCACAGGTGGCCAGTCGAAGTTCTCTGAACTTGGGCAAACATGGCCTGTTTGTCCTGCTGATTGGCCCGATTGAGTCATGGTTGATGTAAATGTGAGAAGTACATTTACAGTAAACTGTCAGTTTAAAGTAGGATTAGAAATTCATTTAGCAAAAAATGTAATACAAATCTTTCACCATCTTACACCCTTAACTATTTCAATAAAAGTTAAATAGGTCTACTCCACTGTCACTTTCAGTAAGCATGGCAAGGTAATGAATTAAACAAAAAGCAATTGTCAATTGTTCAAATTATCATTATGATTGTTATATTTATTATTCTATCAGGAGTGAAATTTAAGATTACATTTATTTGATGAATACAAAACAGAAAAGTAATGTCTCTCTTTGGCGTAGGCCCCGTCTGGTGGTCCGAAGTTGTACTCGGAACCGTCATGTCCTGCCGAAGATAGGAGGCAAGGGCATGGAGCCTACCCCCGTGAAGGACGGGATTCAACTGGTGGTGGTGGGGTGGTGGAGGTTGCCGTGTTAGCACACTGAATCAGCAATGTGATAGATTGTGAACAGACTTACAAAGCAATGGCTTACATGTGATTGGCTGGGAAATACCCCGCTAATGGTGCGATGATGTACAGTTGCTACTCTTCCCGCTAGAACTACACTGCGCTTACATTTATTATATAAACAATAATAAAAGACAAAATATTTATATTATTATGACTTATATAATATTTGTTGGTAATGTATACTTAATTGTGTATATATATAATAATAAAATAATTAATATTATTATTAGTTTTATTAGTAGAAGTAAAAAAAAAAATTACAATTGTATTAATTCATAAATATGTTAATTACTTTTAGAATTAGTTGTAAACAACAACAATATTTATAATAATAATAACCCTAATTGCATATTTTCTTTTAATTCAGTAAAAACATACAAATGATACAATAATACAAATATAGAAATGATAAAGAAAAAAATCATAGCGTTATAATTAGTTATGTGGCCAATGACAACAATATTTAAAGAGGAATTTTCCATTGATTTTGATAAAAGCTCTCTGGTTATGACGCATGCTGTGTTTCAATTGAGCAAGAAAGGCTGAAAATCCTAAAGGATTATTAAAATGGCTCACATGTCCCTGTGGTAATGAAACCTTGACATTCCCAAAATGTATTTTAAGGGAAAAAATGCATATGTGAGCAACTATCTTGATGTGTAAAGCTTTAGGCCTCAAGGAGGCTCATGGTAATGAGGAAAGCAGGTGGATCATTTAAAATGTCTTTCACAGCTAAGATCTGCATAGGGACCATGGTACATAAGGAAATTGAGAGATCAATTACTCAAAAGCATTGTAGTATCTAAATAGTTCTGTGTGAAGGAACATTCCATTCGCATCGTGTAAACACACCCTGACTGCTTGACTCAATAACAACTTGAGTCACCAAATATTTCTAGAGTGTCTGTGCAAATACTTCAATTAATGGTGTTTGTTTCGTAAACAACAGTTCAATTTGTGAAGGCATGGTAATGTTTGAGAGCTTTGCTTTGGTTAGAACTGACTCCAGTACTCTAGTATGTTTTTAATGAATATGCTCAATTCCTGCAAATCTCGAATAAAAGAAGCTTTGAACGATGATGTTTATCTGATTGCAAGCCTGATTTTAGGGGAAGTGATGTCATAATCATGTTTAGAAAAGTGAAATGCACAATAAACACACCTGCCTGGAGGAATTGCTGACACAAGTGTGATGATCAACTTAGGTTGGATGCCCAGACAATAAACACACTGCTGAGAAAATAAACAAGGCAGAACATCATGATGAAATTGCCAGGATACAAGTGATTATTGGACTCCATTGATATTTTTTCCCTCCATTCTATTTTACTGTTGAAATAGAGCACAAAAAGAAAGAAAGGAAAGCAAAGGGAGAGACTGAGGCAAAGCTTAATGCAAACTTCACAAGCTCGGGATATAACTGTACTTCTTTTCTGTCAGCTGTGCATGAGAATCAACAATCCACTTGTGAGCATGTGGTCATTGTTATTCCTGCAAGTACATTTGGGCTAACTTGCAAAAGCTAAACATGCAAAATGATTGACAGACAAAGAGCAATTCTGATTGGCTAAGTTTACAGATTGGCAAAATAGTATGAGCGGACTCTTGTGTGCCGATTGGGCTTTCACACATGTATAACACCTGTTTCAACGATATCTGTCAGGAAGTAAAATATGGTGCCTTGATCATACTGCAGAATGATTTTTTATATATATATTTAAATAATAATAATAATATATTTATATCTCACAATTTTGACTTAATTACCTGATATTGTAACATTATATCTCAAAATTGCCAGTTTGTATCATGCAGTTACAAGAAAGTTTTTAAACCAAACAAATATTTTTGAGTTATAAAGTCACAATTGGCAAGATATGCAGTCGCAATTCCTCAAAACTTAGAATAGCGACTTAATTTCTCACGATTGCGACTTTATATGATGCATTTGCGACTATATATCACAATTGCCACTTCATATAGTTTATTTCATGCACTTGCGAGAAATAATATTAAAATGGCAAGATATAAAGTTGCTATTGTGAGACATAAATTTGAAAAAATGAAATAAATAAAATCATAGCGTTATAATTAGTTATGTGGCCATGCATTCTGAACAGAACATGCATTCTGTCATTGATGCGGATGGAACACTGCTCTAAAATACTCTGACAGTAACTTAATCATTAATACTCTGAGTATTTGAAACTTTCAAAGGGGGTGCAAGATGAAGTGGTGGTGGTGTAGTGGGCTAAAGCACATAACTGTTAATCAGAAGGTTTTGGCTTCAATCCACACAGTCACCACCATTGTGCCCTTGAGCAAGGCACTTAACTCCAGGTTGCTCTGCGGGGATTGTCCCTGTAATAAGGGCTCTGTAAGTCGCTTTGGACAAAAGCATCTGCCAAATGCATAAATGTAAATGTATTTACTAACTGACTGTTAGTAAATACGCCTCTGAATAGTCATTAAGTGTCATTTGGCGATGAACAGCTGAAGGCAGGAAATACAATATGTTAAAAAAGAATCGTCAATAAAACCATTAAGGATCACAATCGTTAAGAGGCACCGAAATCATTAAATTCATTCACATCCCTATTCCATCACCACCTTTAATGGTGCAATATGTAACAATTTTCATTTAATATTCTCCTTTTTTTTTTTTTTGCTAATGTATGAACGGCTTGTAACGCAACTTAAAAAATGAGCCCTTCCCAGACTTCCTAGGTTGCCTATTAAAGCCTGTAGACTGATTTTCATGCAAAGTGAGCGGATCGCTTTTGCCGGGAAAATCCAAAGGATGTGACGCTTTATGCACTCTCTCGAGACCCTTGCATCAGTGCTTCCGCTATTCTACAGCGACAACAGACAGTCTACAACACTAGGTAACGTTATCTTAGAGATAGAATGCAGCAAACCTCCGGCTACCAGCACAACACCGACTCCTAGCCATCCAGTCGGGCAAAAACTTGAGTGAACATCGGCAGGGCATTTGATTCCTGGAGGGACCCTCGGTCAGTTTTTGGGGATCAAAACCGACCCTGAATTGACATTCTTCTTATTGGACAGGTAAGCTTACATAAATGCTAAACACGTGAAATATAGTGCCATAAGGATCGATCTGTGTCATTTTAGCTAACTTGATCTTGCCTGCTAACGCTGACAAATTGCAAGCTACCTTGCATCATAACTTTCAAATAATTTCAACGATCTTCTCTTTTTACTAAAAGTCGGGTATACAGGATACATTTAAGCAAAAACACTGGTTTATTGATCATAGTTCAGCATATGACATGCAATAGTGCAACAGTCAACTGTCTGGTATAGTTTGGTAGTATGTAGCTGTATGTTTGAATCAGTATGCTATGTTAGCAGATAAGCTTAGTTTAGTTTAGTTTCAAAGTTTGTAGTAAATCAGTCATAACTGTTTCATTTTAATTATGCTACCTCATCTGTGAGCATGATGCCGGTGAGTCACGTTCAGTCTCTTTGTACGTTACATCATTGTTTTGTCCCTATGGAGTGTGTGCACTAGCGCTAGCACGAGCAACAGGTAGCTGGCTGCAGTTCACTTAATCGCCACAGGTGTCATTAATAACAAGGGTTTCTGAATCTTACATACTGCACCTTTAAGCAAGAAAAACAATAGGTAATTGTAATACCCACTTGAAAAAGATGATATAGTGACACCACAACATTTGCTTAATTATTTTCCTCTGCTCTAACTTTAGAATTCCTGTACTGATGATAAACTAACAGAGTTAGGAAAACATGCACAAAACAATCTAGCATGTTTAGAATAATACAGTAAGGACCAGTCCCAGTCGGGAATCAGATCTCCACCTGTATTCCCCACTTGAGTTCTACATTGGTCTAACTGCATGAAGCACTGAAATTCAGACCTCTTCTGGGTCACACAACTTGTACTAAGGGAGAAACTCTGTCTGTGTGCTGTAATTGAAGCCTCTTGTATTGTAATAGTGCAGCAGGGCTTGTGTTATGGTGATCGATGGCCAGAGTTCATGTATGGAGTCGTCACACACCTGTTCCTGCCTCCAGAGATGGAGTCAGGGCTCTGGTAAGAACATCACCCTGGATGGAGGAGTCAGCCAAATCCATAAATGAAGTCAGTACCAATCTCCAAAGACCATGACTGCAACACTTCGGTCTTAAAGGAATAGTTCATCCAGAAATGAAAATTCCGTCAATCTTCAATCACCCTCATGTTGTTCCAAACCCAGCCTGATCTCATGAGAATTATGTGACGGTGGTGACATTTTTGCCAAATGACATTACGTGGTTCATTACTTGTATCTCGTCAGATCTGAGGTGAAATGTCCACTGTGTGGTGCTAAAAGCGAGTCAAATTTTATCCTAAGCGAATTAGGTTTTTAAGGGTAGTGCTTTATTTAATGCTTCAAACCTTCAGTCTAAACTAAGCCAGTAGAGTCACAAAAAGCAAATGTGAAATGTAAAACGTAACTGCTTAAGCAACCACGTCAACTTGCGTGATCTTCAAGACTTGTACCCCGGTGCTTTGCGTTTCGAGTGAACCGCTTTATTAACGCTCTATTGAACAAGCTTGTAGTTGCAGTTGGTTATGTAATATAAACATTAAAATGTATAGCCTTCCAAGTCATGTGCTATAGTAAAAGTGTTTAGATGTCCTAAGTTAGCATTGTGTGAGGAACCCGGTGAAATGTATGTGTTTATTAACTGACAATCTGCCGTTTTATGGGTGATTTGTGTGAAATTGAATAAAAGTCTCTGTTGCAGCACCCTAGTGGTCATGTTACGAGGAAACTGCCACGATATGTACGAGCCACACTTTTGTATTAAATGAGTTACAATCCATACAACTCCTGTGCTATATTTCAAGTCTTCTGAAACCAGACAATTGCATTGTGTGAGGAACAGAGAAAATGTATGTCATTATTCAGTGATAGACTTCCCCTCTGCCAATGATCATGAGATTTAGAAATTGCACGCCAATGTATCTCGCCAAATTAGATGGCACTGATGGCAAAGGCCATAATGTTTGCATCAAATATGACTTGCAAAGGCCTGGGGCCAATTATTTCCAAGGGCCCCCCTCCAGACGTTTTTGAGGGGGGGGCTGTTCGGGGGGTTTGTTTTCATTGTTGATGAGTTTGGGGATCGCCAAACTGGATAGCGCAACCTTAAAACAAAGGTCCCCCCAGGCAGTCAAGGGCCCCTGGCAGTCAAGGGTCACTGGGCACTGGCCCCATTGGCCCATTCGGTAATCCATCCCTGGAGTTAATGCGTTATATCATTGTGATTAATTAGAAAAATATAAGCAATTAATTGTGCCTCTGGACCATCGGAGCAATTCAAGCTTGAAGTTTTCCCTGTTTTCAGCAGGGGGCAGTAAGCGAAACTCCAACTGTATAGGCAACACACTGCTGTACAGAGGACAAACCACACTCGGGTGGCTAGCTTAACACCAGTGACAGCACCATATAAGGACTTGTTCTTGTGTTCAAATACAGCTGCACAATTCCAAGTGCAGGACCTCAAGACGTGTTTTAAAACGCTGTTTATGACGTACATCAGACAAATTGATGAATTCAATCGGTATATGGATTAGAGTGACCTTCTGGCCAATGATCGACTTACACTCCATAATATGAAAATAAATAATATATTGACTTATATTGCACTTTTTCTATTGTCTTATTAATTCTTTCCTCGTTTGCCACAATAATGCATTTTAATGATCTGAATTGTTATATTTATAATGTGTATTATCCATTCATCCATCCATCTTCAACCACTTATCCGAAGTCGGGTGATGGGGGCAGCAGCTCCAGCAGGGGGCCCCAAACTTCCCATCCCGAGCCACATTAACCAGCTCTGAATGGGGGACACCGAGGCATTCCCAGGCCAGTGTGGAGATGTAATCTCTCCACCTAGTCCTAGGGAGGTGCCCAGGGGGCATCCTTTCCAGATGCCCAAACCACCTCAAGGCTCCTTTTGATACAAAGGAGCAGCGGATCTACTCTTCTGAGGAAATCCATTTTGGCCGATGTACTCGCGACCTAGTTCTTTCGGTCATGACTCAGCCTTCATGACCATAGCTGAGGGTAGGAACGAAAATTGACCGGTAGATCGAGAGCTTTGCCTTCCGGCTTAGCTCTCTTTTCATGACAACGGTGCGATAGAGCGAGTGCGATACCACCCCTGTATTATATTTATAATTATTTAATATTTTATCATTAAATAATTGTTATTTGAGGGAAATTCTCAGCCCTCAAATAATCACTTAAAATTTCAATTTAATCACTGTACATGTGATTATTACGATTAATTTGGTTAATTAATCGGCTTCTCGTGCAATTCGTTTTATTAAAAATTATATTCGATGGACAGGCCTTGTTTTACCAAATGCAATGTTTTATGCTGAATGGAAAAGGAGATTTTATAGTTTTATAACTATATAAAACTGCAATTTTATTCTTCTTTTATGGTGTTTTTGGTCCTTTTGAGAGTTTGACAGACATGGTCACCTTGTTAGCTACACTCACCTAAAGGATTATTAGGAACACCATACTAATACTGTGTTTGACCCCTTTTGCCTTCAGAACTGCCTTAATTCTACGTGGCATTGATTCAACAAGGTGCTGAAAGCATTCTTTAGAAATGTTGGCCCATATTGATAGGATAGCATCTTGCAGTTGATGGAGATTTGTGGGATGCACATCCAGGGCACGAAGCTCCCGTTCCACCACATCCCAAAGATGCTCTATTGGGTTGAGATCTGGTGACTGTGGGGGCCATTTTAGTACAGTGAACTCATTGTCATGTTCAAGAAACCAATTTGAAATGATTCAAGCTTTGTGACATGGTGCATTATCCTGCTGGAAGTAGCCATCAGAGGATGGGTACATGGTGGCCATAAAGGGATGGACATGGTCAGAAACAATGCTCAGGTAGGCCGTGGCATTTAAACGATGCCCAATTGGCACTAAGGGGCCTAAAGTGTGCCAAGAAAACATCCCCCACACCATTACACCACCACCACCAGCCTGCACAGTGGTAACAAGGCATGATGGATCCATGTTCTCATTCTGACTCTACCATCTGAATGTCTCAACAGAAATCGAGACTCATCAGACCAGGCAACATTTTTCCAGTCTTCAACTGTCCAATTTTGGTGAGCTCTTGCAAATTGTAGCCTCTTTTTCCTATTTGTAGTGGAGATGAGTGGTACCCGGTGGTGTCTTCTGCTGTTGTAGCCCATCCGCCTCAAGGTTGTGCGTGTTGTGGCTTCACAAATGCTTTGCTGCATACCTCGGTTGTAACGAGTGGTTATTTCAGGCAAAGTTGCTCTTCTATCAGCTTGAATCAGTCGGCCCATTCTCCTCTGACCTCTAGCATCAACAAGGCATTTTCAGCCCACAGGACTGCCACATACTGGATGTTTTTCCTTTTCACACCATTCTTTGTAAACCCTAGAAATGGTTGTGCGTAAAAATCCCAGTAACTGAGCAGATTGTGAAATACTCAGACCGGCCCGTCTGGCACCAACAACCATGCCACGCTCAAAATTGCTTAAATCACCTTTCTTTCCCATTCTGATATTCAGTTTGGAGTTCAGGAGATTGTCTTGACCAGGACCACACCCCTAAATGCATTGAAGCAACTGCCATGTGATTGGTTGATTAGATAATTGCATTAATGAGAAATTGAACAGGTGTTCCTAATAATCCTTTAGGTGAGTGTATATGTAAAAGAGCTGGGTGATGATTTTTTCAATGATTCTCCTTTAGTGTTCGACAGAAAAAATAACAGCATACACGATTTATGGGGTGAGTAAATAATTTTCATTTTTGAGGAAACTATCCCTTTAAGAATCTAAAGTCTTTCTCATATGGCTGTTTAAAAAAAAAAAAAAAAAATTGTGTAAATGACATTAGTAATGTTATACAGATACTAAACCCAAAAGACTGTACAGAACCACCCCACCTCTTAGGACAGATAGGCCAGACATACAGGTGTAACAAAAGGCTAAAATCTGTCAGAGAGATTGCTCTAATTAACTTACCATACCTTACAAAGTTCCAGTTTAATTATATCCACAGAGGGCTATTAGTAACTGAGAATTTACACTGAGAATTTACAAAAACAGTTATTTTACACACCTCACCTGAAAAGATAATGCACTCTTGATTGCTCACCCCTGCAAGTGTTTTCCCTCTCTCGCACAGAGAATCTGCTCTGCACATCTAATGTTCAAACACCATCATGCATTCTCTCTCCTCTAATGGCATAGTTCTGTTTATAAGTGACTACAGTTTGAGGGTCCCCCCGAGAAGCTTTTAAACAAAAGGGAAATGACTAAAACAAATGTGGACTGCTGGAAAGCACATTCAATGTTAACAAGTGCACTTGAAAAGGAGTCAAATACAAAACAATGTACACAGGTTTCTGGTAATTTGAATAAACATGGTAATATAGTTATTTGACAATATGCACTTTAAAACAGATTATACAAATATTAGTTCTGGTCCTGGATGCTGTGCGATCAATAGAGTATTCCTGCCATGTAAAAATACTCAATACAGTAGTAGTGTATATATTTATTATGTGGTGACCAATTTATGAAAGCATCAAGGCACTTGAGGCCATGCTATAGTGGTTGTGCATTGTGCCTAACAATGCCCTTGATAAGCCGTGGCCCGTGTCATAATTGGTGTTGGGAAGTAACTAGCAGCAACGT